>NW_026705894.1:0-300000 GCF_029867415.1 Vicia villosa | reverse complement strand
TCAAGCTTCCTCTGGCGCCGTTTCCTTCATCAATGATGTTGGACATCTTTTGAGAACATAGAGTGTCAATTTACCGCCTCTGCCCAGAATTTTCTTGGAACATTTTTCTCAACCAATAAGCTCCTCACCATATTCATCACAGTTCTATTTTTTTGCTCGGCGACTCCATTATGTTGCGGTGTATATGTAGCAGTTAATTGCCTCTTGATTCCATTCATTTTACAATATTCCTTGAACTCCTCTAATGTGAATTCACCTCCACGATCGGTTCTTAAACATTTAATGGACAGGTCTGTTTCTTTTTCAACAAGAGATTTAAACAACTTAAAGGTAGTGAATGTGTAATACGGTGAACTGACTTTTTTATCGAAATGTCGCGGTAAGCAAGAGTCGCCACCGACTTTTATTTTATCCAATAAGAGAGGCTAAAAGAACATGAAAGACCTTTTTGAAAGATTTTGAGTTCGGGGGGTAAGTTATACAAAGGGAAGGTGTAAGGCACCCTTTGCATCCAATGGTTATCCATGGGCTCTTAATTTCTTGGCTCACTTGTTTGTTTTGAAATGTTTGAAAAGTAGGGTGTGAAAAGTAATTTGATTTTTAGAGCAAGCAATTAGTAGCAACTACCCTAAGTTTGAAAAAACGTTCTTTTAGCTTTTCAGGCGAAAGGATCTATCCATACCATGAGAGGGCAGGAAGTCTTTCAATTGGATGTTGAAGGGTCATCGAGAAATTATCGTTCGCCACAAGACTGTCCCTTACCATAAAGTAGGCAGGTAGTCTAAGGGAAAGATATAATAGTCATTTAAGGCATCATGCGAGGATACCTTAGCAATTGGGACAATCATTCCTTATGAGGCAACCTCGAGGGAGTTTCAATAATTTTGAAGGCAACATTGCTTTAGGTATCCTCGGAATCGAGGGACTTTGACTATTTAGTATATTTAGAGGCAACAAAATTAAGGCAGCAATTAATAGGCAACAGGCAACAAGAGGGATTACCCTAAAGGTGTGTGTGTGGCACAATCACGTGGTTCAGTTCGAATATTTAATCTTGTAATTAGTTATCCTAATTCTGTTAAAGGCTTGCACTCCCTAAGATTACTAACCACGCAGTTAAAATAAAATAAAAGCAGAAATAAAATTTCCTACGCTATTACAATAAACACCTGCGGGGATGGGAGAAATTAAAAGGCGGAAAAATAAGAGGGATCAATAATTAGTATGAACATCCTTAAGTGCCTTGATCTTCCTCGAACCCTTGATTGACTCTGAACATCTGAGAATTAAACGGAAAATAAATAAAAGTGGTGAGTGTAGGACATATTCATTAACTAGTGAGGCAAAACCCTAATTTTATAAGGCAAAAAATAAAAAATATTAATATTATTAAACAAGAAAAGGATTAGAAACTTAGCTTTTTTGGTCGGGCGAGGCGCGTAATCGGAGGATCTAGAGATAACCTCAGATCCTGTGTGAATGAGTCTTGAAGGACCATGGTGGAACATGTGAATACAAGATTACACTCAAAGATGTTTTTGATTTATGGCAAACTCAAATGAGCATTCAAACAACAAGGAGGAATCAGAAAAGCAAAGCATTTGATCACTCATGAAAGCACAAGGTGATCCACTATGCATATAAGTCGACTCAACACAAGCTGGACATGAAAAATGCAGAAAATCAGCAGTTAGGTCGACCTACTGTCAACCTAGGTCGACCTAAAATGAAGGAAAATCCATATACCTCTGCTAGGTCGACTCACAGACCATTTAGGTCGACTCAAAATGAAGAAATCTTCATATCAGTCTGCTAGGTCGACCTACATGGCAACTAGGTCGACCTAATCTGTGAAAATGTCCCCAGAATGCATCAGAAGAGGATTCTGGTCGACCTACTCCTTCAACAGGTCGACCTAACTGGGAGCAAAATTCTGCAAGCTCTGTTAGGTCGACCTAAACACTACAAGTGGTCGACCTAACTGATCAAGAAAGTTCAAAAATCAGTTTTTCTTGGTTCTAACTGTTATGCAATCATATATATTGTGCAAGGGTAATTATTCAAGCAACACCAACGACTGAAAGATACACAAACGCTTCTCATCTTCGTTCTTCATCATCTCCAACACAATTACACATAATCATTCTTGCGTTGCGGGTTAGTGATGAGTTCGATAACGTCCATGGAACGGAATTGAAGATTCCTAGTGGGTGAAGGTTTGTGGGGTTTGTTGGTGAATAAAATCTGCGGGTTTTGTCCTCCACGACGGGTGGTTCTTGGGGGTTTTTATCAAGAGGCGTTCATTGAGGATTCGGCTGAGTGTAACGATTGAGGAACGGGGAGTTCAAGGAATCAAGACACTGCAGAAGGGAATCGAAGTGAAGCTCTTGGATAACCTTGATCTTGTTCAAGATTAAGGGGGAAGAAGATTCAAAGGATCGACATAATTGGTTTATCGTTTATCGCTTTGTTATTTTCTTTGTATATACTACTTTCAACATTAATGAAAGATTACCCAATTTCAATTTGGAATTGGGGGCAGACGTAGTCGTAGCGAGGACGATCGACGAACTGCCTAAACAAATATCGTGTTCTTGTCGCTTTTACTTTTCATTTTACATTCTGTTCATAATTGGTTATAAGTGCAAAATTGATCAACGATTCAAGTGTTAAAATTGTGAATTAAGGTACTGCACAAACATCACAATTCACCACAACTTGAATCACTATCAATTTGAACGTATCACCAAGTGTTTGTTTTTTTGCTTAATCCAATCTTACTGCACTGCAAATCAAAGTTGTCAATCTAGAAGTTAATTGGATTTCAGTGGTTAAACGTATTGGTTAAGCTATCATATTACTTCACCATCAATTCCACTCACTCTTTGGTTTTGAAACACATACGACCTTTGCAATAGCGGTCCAGAATAGACGCAAGTCGATTCAGAACCGCTTTCGCTCGAGTCTGTAGAAAAATCTGTAAAAACTTAGAGAGATCTATTCACCCCCCCTCTAGATCTATAGGCCAGCGTCTAACAAGTGGCATCAAGAGCTCTGGTTTATTCCGTGCTACGTGAAACACTTATTGGAAAGATGGCTTCCGGACCTAAAGGGGCTCATAATAGAGCTCCAGTTTTCAACGGCGAAAACTACGGCTATTGGAAGGATTGTATGTGTGTCCATATCAATGCAATTGATAGGAACATCTGGACAGCTATTGTCAATGGTCCATTCCAGATCACCATGACAAATGCAGCTGGTGCAGTTGTTCCAAAACCAGAAGATACTTGGAATGCTGAAGATGAAAAGAAATATGCATACGATTGGAAAGCGAGAAACATTCTAATCTCAGCTCTAGGAGTTGATGAATACTATCGCGTTTCCCATTGTAGATCAGCTAAAGCTATGTGGGACACATTGCAAGTTACCCACGAGGGAACGGATGATGTCAAACTAGCTAGGATCAATACGCTAACTCAAGAGTTCGAACTTTTTCACATGGAAGATGGTGAAACCATCGAAAGTATGCAGAAAAGATTCGTTCACCTGAAAAATCGATTAAATTCTCTTGATAGACCTGTTTCCAATGCAGTTGCTACTAACAAAATCTTAAGGTGTTTGAACAGGGAATGGCAACCCAAAGTTACAGCAATTAAGGAAGCAAATGATCTCAACACTTTAGACATTACCACTCTTTTTGGTAAACTAGAGGAACATGAACAGCATCTTAAATGCCTTGACATGCATGAGAAGAGGACAAAGAAAGAAAAGAACATGGAGAAAGAGGTAGAGAAGAAGTCAATAGCTCTAAAAGCTTCGAGCTCCAAGACCTCAAAACGAGAGCCAAAGGATAGTGACACAAGTGATGACGAAGACTCCGATGATGAGGAAATGGGACTGTTTGTGCGAAGATACAACAAATATCTAAAGAAAAATGGAGCAAAACATTCCGACAAAGGATTGATCAACTATAGAAAGCAATCAAACATGTTCAAACAAGATGACGACAACAAAGGAAAGATCAAAGGTCTTTGCTTCAATTGTGGGAAAGCCGGTCACTACAAACCGGATTGTCCATACCTTAAGAAAGAAAAGGAGAAGAACCAAAGCAAAGGTCATAACAAATCTAAAAGAGCTTACATAGCATGGGAAAGTGATTCATCTAGTAAAAGCTCATCAAGCGATGAAGAAGAATCAGCAAACCTATGTTTCATGGCTCATCAAAACAAGAAAAAGAAAGCTGTAAGTCATCTTAAACCTGAACTCGTAGATAAGGTATCTCATTCTCAACTAAAACTTGCTTTTGAAGAATTACATAGAGATGCAATTAAAGCTTTCAAACTTTTGGCCTCAAATAAGAAAATATTTTCATATCTTGAATCAAAAATTGAGAAAACCGAAAAGGATATGGAAGCTTTAAAACAATCTATGCTAGACATTCAAAAGGATAAAGTTGAAATAGATCCCACATCATGGTTTGGTTGTGAGACATGTCACATTTGGCAAAAAGAAGTGAGAGATCTAAAAGCCAAGTTAGACAAGGCTCTACAACCAAAAGTGACTTTTGCGGTTGATCCAAACAAGTTCAAAAGATCGTATACTCCTTTATATAGTAAATACACTTTTGTACCAAAAGTATCAACTAGCAAAACTCCATATTCTCATCATATTACCTGTCATTATTGTTGCAAAAAGGGACATACCATTGAAAAATGCAAATTTAGGAGAATTTTAGTTCCTAAAGGAGTATTTCAATGGTTGCCTAAGTGCAACAAATTGTGTACTCACCATCCAGGACCCAATGAAGATTGGGGACCTTCCACTCTAAATTAATTTTGCAGGAAAAGTGTCTTGACATTGCCGAAAGGTTGTGGTTCCTTGATAGTGGATGTTCAAGACACATGACTGGAGACCTATCTCTTTTTGTTGAGTTTCAAGCAAAGAAAAAGGGGTATGTCACCTATGGAGATAACAATCGGGGAGCCATACTTGGTAAAGGAAGTGTAGGTCTTTCATTTAATGATGCAGGTCCATCCACTGAAGACATTGTCAAGGATAAGGAAGATGAGGATGAAAGTATTGTAAAGAAAGATGCTGAGAGAGAGAAAGATGAGTCTCACAATGAAAATGAAAAAGAAAGCATCTCAAACAATGAAGAACTTCCCAAAGCCTGGAAAAACGTGAAAGACCATCCAATTGACAATATAATAGGAGACATCTCAAGGGGCGTTACAACACGCTCAAAGATAAGTAACTTTTGTCATCATTTTGCTTTTGTTTCACAAGTTGAGCCGAAAAACGCTAAGGATGCATTACTTGATGAGCATTGGCTAATGGCCATGCAAGAAGAATTAAACCAATTTAAACGGAATGATGTTTGGGACTTAGTCCCTCATCCGGGAGATCATCAAGTAATAGGCACTAGATGGGTTTTTCGTAACAAACTTGATGAAAACGGTGTTATTACTAGAAACAAAGCTAGATTAGTTGCCCAAGGTTATAATCAAGAGGAAGGTATTGATTATGAAGAGACATACGCTCCTGTAGCACGTCTCGAAGCTATTCGCCTCTTACTTGCTTATGCTTGTTCTAGAGACTTCAAACTATTCCAAATGGATGTTAAGAGTGCCTTTCTAAATGGCTATATAAATGAAGAAGTCTATGTTGCTCAGCCACCCGGCTTTGAGAATTACATGTATCCAACTCATGTTTATAAGCTGAAACGTGCTCTATACGGCCTTAAACAAGCCCCTCGGGCTTGGTACGAACGTTTGAGCAAATTTCTCCTTAGTCAAGGGTACTCTAGAGGTAAAGTTGATACTACTCTCTTTATTAAAAGAAAAGATAAGGATATTCTCTTAGTCCAAATTTATGTAGATGATATTATATTTGGGTCCACTAATGCAAAACTTGTCAAAGACTTTTCCAAGCTTATGCAGAGTGAATTTGAGATGAGTCTCATGGGTGAGCTAAATTTCTTCCTTGGCCTACAAATCAAGCAACTCAGTCATGGAACGTTTGTGAATCAAACTAAATATTGTACGGAGCTGCTCAAAAGATTTGGAATGAGTGAAGCAAAGGAAATTGACACACCTATGGCAACAAATACAAATCTAGACAAAGATGAGAAAGGTAAAGAGGTTGACGTGAAATTATACCGAGGTATGATAGGTTCACTATTGTATCTTACTGCCTCAAGACCAGACATTATGTTTAGTGTGTGTATGTGTGCAAGATATCAATCTTGTCCAAAAGAATCTCACTTGAAAGCTGTCAAAAGAATTCTGCGATACTTACGTGGAACTACTACATATGGTCTATGGTATCCAAAAGGAAATGAGTGTCATTTGGTAGGATTCTCCGATTCAGATTTTGCTGGCTGCAAATCCGATAGAAAAAGCACTAGTGGAACGTGTCATCTATTCTCAAACTCATTAATAAGTTGGCATAGTAAGAAACAAGTATCGGTTGCATTATCCACTGCTGAGGCAGAATATGTAGCTGCTGGAAGCTGCTGTGCACAAATATTATGGCTCAAGCAACAACTTCTTGACTTTGGTATTAAGCTTGATCACATACCGATCATGTGCGACAACACAAGCGCCATAAACTTGAGTAAAAATCCTGTCTTACACTCACGTACCAAACATATTGAAATAAGGCATCACTTTCTACGAGATCATGTAGAGAAAGGAGACGTTACTTTTGAACATGTAGAAAGCAAGAAGCAACTAGCTGACATCTTCACCAAACCGCTAGCAACGGAGCAATATTTCAACATTCGTAGGGAATTAGGGATACTCGATATCTCTAATTTGGGCTAATTACGTTTGTTTTCTCTTAATATTATTTCTTTACTTTATGTATATATCTATCTGTCTTGCTAACAATTTTTAGCATAAAGGTAGCTCATCATCAAGCCAGGCGTCATATTGAAAAAGCGGTAACGTAATTGGTGTTCACTTCCAAAAATATTATTGATACTATAATATGCTATCAATTAACATGCTTATAGTGACCTCATGCATAAAAACTGCTCCTGCTCACATATGTGTCTCATTCTACCATTAACTACCTTTTACCTACTATACTATACATGCTAGCATTATTATCTATGGTTCTCTTGTTACTCTTCTATTCTCCTGTTTTCTCTTTTTGATGTTGACAAAGGGGGAGATAGATGCTGAGTGTACGGGGGAGCTTTGTTGAGAGATTGCCCTGTTGAGAGATAGATGCTGGATGTACGGGGGAGCCTTGTTGAGTCTGTGTCACTTACTACCAAAGCTTTTGACTATTGGTTTGCCATCATCAAAAAGGGGGAGTATGTGAATACAAGATTACACTCAAAGATGTTTTTGATTTATGGCAAACTCAAATGAGCATTCAAACAACAAGGAGGAATCAGAAAAGCAAAGCATTTGATCACTCATGAAAGCACAAGGTGATCCACTATGCATATAAGTCGACTCAACACAAGCTGGACATGAAAAATGCAGAAAATCAGCAGTTAGGTCGACCTACTGTCAACCTAGGTCGACCTAAAATGAAGGAAAATCCATATACCTCTGCTAGGTCGACTCACAGACCATTTAGGTCGACTCAAAATGAAGAAATCTTCATATCAGTCTGCTAGGTCGACCTACATGGCAACTAGGTCGACCTAATCTGTGAAAATGTCCCCAGAATGCATCAGAAGAGGATTCTGGTCGACCTACTCCTTCAACAGGTCGACCTAACTGGGAGCAAAATTCTGCAAGCTCTGTTAGGTCGACCTAAGCACTACAAGTGGTCGACCTAACTGATCAAGAAAGTTCAAAAATCAGTTTTTCTTGGTTCTAACTGTTATGCAATCATATATATTGTGCAAGGGTAATTATTCAAGCAACACCAACGACTGAAAGATACACAAACGCTTCTCATCTTCGTTCTTCATCATCTCCAACACAATTACACATAATCATTCTTGCGTTGCGGGTTAGTGATGAGTTCGATAACGTCCATGGAACGGAATTGAAGATTCCTAGTGGGTGAAGGTTTGTGGGGTTTGTTGGTGAATAAAATCTGCGGGTTTTGTCCTCCACGACGGGTGGTTCTTGGGGGTTTTTATCAAGAGGCGTTCATTGAGGATTCGGCTGAGTGTAACGATTGAGGAACGGGGAGTTCAAGGAATCAAGACACTGCAGAAGGGAATCGAAGTGAAGCTCTTGGATAACCTTGATCTTGTTCAAGATTAAGGGGGAAGAAGATTCAAAGGATCGACATAATTGGTTTATCGTTTATCGCTTTGTTATTTTCTTTGTATATACTACTTTCAACATTAATGAAAGATTACCCAATTTCAATTTGGAATTGGGGGCAGACGTAGTCGTAGCGAGGACGATCGACGAACTGCCTAAACAAATATCGTGTTCTTGTCGCTTTTACTTTTCATTTTACATTCTGTTCATAATTGGTTATAAGTGCAAAATTGATCAACGATTCAAGTGTTAAAATTGTGAATTAAGGTACTGCACAAACATCACAATTCACCACAACTTGAATCACTATCAATTTGAACGTATCACCAAGTGTTTGTGTTTTTGCTTAATCCAATCTTACTGCATTGCAAATCAAAGTTGTCAATCTAGAAGTTAATTGGATTTCAGTGGTTAAACGTATTGGTTAAGCTATCATATTACTTCACCATCAATTCCACTCACTCTTTGGTTTTGAAACACATACGACCTTTGCAATAGCGGTCCAGAATAGACGCAAGTCGATTCAGAACCGCTTTCGCTCGAGTCTGTAGAAAAATCTGTAAAAACTTAGAGAGATCTATTCACCCCCCCTCTAGATCTATAGGCCAGCGTCTAACAGAACAGCAGTCTCTTGGGCGTTGGATATGCCACTAGGGAGATCTAACGGTTATGAGGCAAGGCTCTTACGTGAGCGTATACTGAATGTGTGTACCAGATCTGAGAACAAGTTATACCAAATAATGGTTAAAAATAATAGACGTGGTCATGGTTCAAACCCACGTCTCAATGAATGCTATGCAATCCCTCAGCCATCTGTACCACACGTTTTTGTTGTTAGAAACATGTATCACAATTTTTAAATAGAAAACGCCAATATATAAAATAAAAAACTTTAAAACTCAGTCAAGTGTGGGCCCCAGTTTTCTGCGACCGGCCAATCATAATAGGAGAGAGGGTGGGCTTCTGTTGACCCGCCAATTGGAAGAAGGAAGAGAGGGAGCTGAAATATTGACCAGCCAATGAGTGAGCATTGCGTGTGGCCCACTACTGTTCATCATCTTCAACGTTTGGATCTTGGTTTTAGCTACAGTTTTTGCTTCCTCTTTGCTGCGAAAACGCTACGAATGGTCGTAGCTGAACCTGGACATATTAAAGCTCAAAAAAACAACGTTTGTAAAACGTGAAAAGCACCTAGATCCCCTAAACCGAACCTCCTGGATTCAATGGTGGCGCCCTTTTTCTCTGAAACTTCCTGAAAACGCAGATACGGGAGGAACACGAATCATGCCCTAACAATGGCACATCATACACTAAGCCCCCAAGCTTCGTTCTAAAAGCTCCTGTAGCTTCTATGTAACATCATGATCACAAATATATAACCGTTCCATATTAAAACACAACATAAAATGAATTATGAGATTCAAGAATTGAAAAAAAATATGATGATCATGGCATGCATATTCATACGTTATAAGAGTCAAAGGATCATGTTTACTTACTCAAACTTACCTTGTGAAGATGATTGAATGATTAACAGGGCCTGAGAATGCTTGGAATGAGAGATGAAAAGTTTCACTTATTCTTGAATTTTTGGAGCCTTGAAACCCTAATGCTTTCTCCCAATTTTCGTCCCCTTGCTGTCTAGGATTGGTATGTATATATAGAGGGATGATTTAGGTTAAAAATAATGGAAAGAAATCATGCCCTTGGAAAGATTAAAATTTGATTTGAATTAAGTTCCAATTTTCTATTTTTGCACCATATCTTTCCTATCATCAAGCCAATGAATTTCAATGATTCAAATTATATATAATATTCATGATTTGATTGGAAAAATAATATTTGAGAATCCCTTGAATATCTTCATTATTTATTTAATTAAGTTTGATTTTTAATGGATAAAAATCAAAAGTAAATGAAATAAATTAAAGTATAATGCATGGAAGGGTTTATTGGTCGTGGACCATGTTAGAAACAAGTTCCTAACATAAAAAGATAGGCCTATTCAGAAGAAAATCCTTTTTGCTCAATGTTGACTTTATGCGATTTCTTCAAAATTGGTCAACTTCAACAAGTCATAACTCATTCAATTTTTACCATATGGAGATATTCTAGGACTTTTTAGAAAGCCCAAGATGTCTTCTACAAGCCACTTTGGAACATATTTTGCATTTGGAGTTTTTATCTTGATGATACTGCTCCTGACAAAAAACTGCTTTTTACGATCTCTTAGAAGGACCTGTAATGTATTGGCTCATATCTCTTATGCGGAAGCATTTCTTGACCTTGAGCCCAACATCAAAGTTGTAGAGAATGAAATTTCCTTGAGAATAGGCTTTGGTTGGGGAATTTTTGATAAAGTATGAAAGAGATATGGTCAGTCAAAGTTGGGTTGACTTTTAGGTTAAAACCCTAAATTAGAAACTTTTGGATTCGTTGATTTCTGATCTTTCCTTGATGAACCATAATCAATTCTTGATCAAATGGTGAATGATACTTCAATATGAGGATGTTGACAAAAAACCAGGAGTTTTGACTGTACTTTGACCATAGTTTCACTTTTAGGTCAACTAGTCGACTATTGATCGTTTGGACCATTGAGTGGGCAATCTTTTGATTCAAGGCTTGAAACTGGGTATGAGGGTACTTTGAATCGTATGAGAGATCATGGAACCCACTTGAGGTATCAGAAGTTCAAATTCCTTGATTAAATCAGAAACCCTAATTTGGAGGTTGTTGTTCAGGAGAGAGACTGCATGCTTCCTTCTTATGTATCTTTGAGCATTTGAAAATCAGATGGACTGAAATATGAATAAATATGTTGGGCAAATTTTGGGGTATGACAGAATGCATCTGACTTACAAGCGAGAAAATACACCCAAGCCTTCCTACTGTAATTATAAATGATGCAAATGAAATACCTCTTGTTTCCCTCTAAAAACGGAGAAATCGGACCACAAATATCAGCATGAACCAACTTCAATTTTTCCAACGCTCTCCATGTACTTCTCCTTGGGATTACATCTCGATGTTGTTTCCCTTTCAAGCAATTTGTGCACACAACTTCACCCTCCGGGAAACTTGGCAAGCCTCTCACCATGCTTTTTGTTTGCAAAGTCTTCAACCCTTTGTAGCTGAGATGACCAAATCTTCGGTGCCAGAGGTGAGCCACGTCTTTGGTGTCGTCGGTTGTTTCTTGGAAACACTCTTCTTTGCTTTCACTTTTGATTGATTAAGTGCTCGAAAATAACACAAACATTCAATTTGCTGCCTTGTTGGTTTGGAATACCAAACCCTTTGTGCGGTGATAAATTTGACACTCATTTGACTGCATTAGTACAACAAAACCCCTTTACTATAGCTGCCCAACACTAATAAGATTATTCTTCAAACCGGGAACATAATAGACATCCCGTACAAGGTGGTTTACTCCTTTTATTGTCAATCAAACACTTCCTTTTCCAGAAACGTTCATGCTTGCATAATTTCCCAATCTAACCACCTTGTTGAACCCTTCTTCTAACTCACAAAAAAGTGAAGAGTCACCACACATGTGATTGCTGCACCCAGAATCAATATACCACATAACATCTCGATCGCCTCCAAGCGTGTCGGCATACGCCATTAGCACCATCTCTTATGATTCCTCCAAACCAGCATAATTTTCTTGGCACTCGTACTGGAAGTGTCCAAGCTTATGACATTTGTAACACTCTATTGTTTCCTTACTCCTCGGCTGGCTGCCCCTGCCTTTGATGTGTCCCCGACCTCCTCGAAAAGTAGCACTTCCTTGCCCTCTTCCACCATAGCTCTCTTCATAAGTTACCTTCAAATCATGTTCCTTTTCTCCACTTACTTTGAATTTTTGCTCATGAACGAGCAGAGAACTTTGCAAGGCATCCACAGATAGTTGATCTATGTCCTTGGCTTCCTCAATGGAACAAACAATATAGTTCCATTTCTCAGTGAGGGTTCTCAAAATCTTCTCAACGATCTTGACATCATCCACATCTTTTCCATGATTCCTCATGTCGATTGCAACCGTCATTGCTCGGCCAAAATAATCAGTGATCGATTCACCTTGCTTCATTGCTAAGACCTCAAAGTCCTCATGTTGTTTTATTCTCTATTTATTTTACTGCATTTCACAAGGAATAAACAGTCATTTCCAGAACTTCTATTTGCTTCTACTATGTTCATGTTACATCTAACATTCTGGTATCAAGAGCAGTGACCTAAGAGATGGGTTCGGAAGAAAATTTTGCAGCAGCCTCCATTCCGAAGTTCGACGGCGACTATGATCATTGGAGCATGGTCATGGAGAATCTCCTTTGATCCAAGGAGTATTGGGATGCTGTTGAATCAGACTACACAGAGCCGAAGAGTAGAGATGGGATGACGACAGAGCAAATAAAGAACTTGGAGGAGATGAAGCTAAAAGGATTTGAAGGCTAAGAATTACTTGTTTCAGTCGCTTGACAAGTCAATTCTGAAGACGATCACGCAGAAGGAGACATCTAAAAAGCTCTCGGACTCCATGAATTTGAAGTGTCGAGGCAATGCTCGAGTGAAGAGAGCTCAACTCAATCACATCTTTTATTTAAGAGTATTGTATATCTTGTTCTTTGTTCCGAGATCCCTATAACAATACATGGCTTTGGACTCTCGAATAAAAATGATACATTTTTTTTATCTTTTTATTTAGTTATCTTGGGAAAAATCTTCTACTATAAAATTACATTATACAATTTTATGAGTCTTTTTTCTTACTTATTTTCCAGAGCATCTCTACAATGCTTCTACGAATATTTATTCGTTTAGTAAACAAAGTATTAATTATTTATGTACCTCATTACTATAAGCATTTACTCAACAAAATCTTGATACGTGTACTTTTAAATGTAGATAGATAAATATAGAGAATATCTCAATCCAACTCTTAGGTAGTTAGTGAAATTTTATTTTTTTTCTATTTTTAGAAGTGTATCCACAAAAACACATTTTTTTTATTTAACGTTGAATTGTTCTATAGATACATCTACAAAACCGTTTAAACAACATTAAAAAAAAATACTATCGAAAATACACCTCTAAAAATAAAAACATTTTTAAAGATGCACGTGAGAACTCCTGAGTGGATAAAAGATTATCTAGTTTGGAATTATTTAAATGCAGCGCTTCAAACAAAATGGCATAAATTAATTAAAGAAGATTGTGTCAAATCAGGAATGAAAGGTTCTTTCAAACCGATAACCCTCACGAAATTTTCAAATACTTCACATTGCTAAAATATTTTATAAAGAAACTTGTATATGAAAAGCCACAGCTTGCACATGGCAATTCCACCCTTTGATACAGTCGTTCATTTCATATAAATATATAAATTATTTAAATATCTTTACCTATAAGGATTGTTTAAAATGATGCACACTTATTAAGTATAATAATTTTATAATATAACCATTTTATTTAATAAGCCTTTTTTTCAATAGTAGGTAGCATGATAGTTATGTAAGTTGACATACAACAAATTAAAATATGTTTGTGAAAAAAACTAATCAGTATTCTAAACTGAAAATTAATATAAACAAAAAGAAATATTCTAAATGTAAAACAAAGAAAGGTGTTTTGAAAACACCTTTTCTGCCTCCATCTTATGAATTGCCATGTGTTCAAAATGGAGTATTTGATGTTAAAAAAAAATTTTACTACGATATATTTTTCCAACTCCAACTATGTTGACTTATTTTTCAATCATGGTTCAACTGTCTTCTGTCCTTTTTGTTTTCACTGCAACCAAAATGCAGTCATTTTAACACTCTCTTCCGCATTATTCACTTTGCAAATGTTATACTGCTTTTGAGAATGCATTATTATGTTATACCTTTTTTTTCTAGAATCCCATTTTGTTCTTCATATTTCTTTATGCTTTTCATTCTTTTACCATTCTCATTTCCATCTTCAACCGTTTCTCTTAAAATTGCCCAGCCTTTTGAGTTAATCAAATACATCACCAACAAAAAGGAATTGTGGAAGATAGTTGTGAGGGTTGTAAGAACAAGTTTTGGTTATGCATCTCGCCTTATGTTTTGATGATAACATTACATGATATCTTAGAGAACAATTGAGTATTCTAACGGTTTCTGTCTAGTGTGTAGCTTTTGCTAACAGGTTCTGACTCTGAAGAAAAGGCGTGTGACGTCATCAGGTTTCGAACTCAACATATTCTGACTGTGGAAGAAACCAGTGGTGTTTACAAAGACTCAATCAAGTTCTATAATGCTTCGGTAACAACGATTCTGATGAATGTTAGTGATAGAGCTTTTGATCGTGATTCTTGTGGAAGAGCTTCAAGAGACTTCTTTAGCTCCGAGATTGTGTTGTCCCAAGTTATGAAGATTCTGATGACAAGGTTTTAAAAGAATAAGTTTTGAAGATTCTGAAGACAGATATTCTGAAGACCAAGTGCTGAAGACTATGAAGACAAGGCTCTAGATGAACAAGTTCTGAAGACTCTGAAGATTTAGGCTCTAAAGATTCAAGTTTTGGTCCTTCTAAGCATGCTTCATCAACAACTATCAGAAGCCTCTAAAGATTAGAAAATAAGATCAAAATTCGTTTATGTGAGGAAATAGTATGAGGTACAAATGCTTCCATTACCTGGATAGGGTGGCGCAAGACTTGTACTATGGTACCGTGTTGTCCACCATTTTTTCACTGGCCGTTATGGACAAAATAACCGGAATTGAGTATTCCAATTCTAATATTCAAAGGACTTCTTGTTGGCTATAAAAGGAAGACTTGGAAGATTGAAGAATAAGATAATCGACACTACAAAACTTACGCTAAAACATTGCACAATTATCTATGATTATTCTTTGTATAATTTTGTAAAGCAAGTGAACTTTTGTTCGTTAACTTGCAGCAAGTGAGCTTTTGTACATATACTTGCTTAACACTTTTGTGTTATTTTATTGTATCCAAATTTGTGTAATCTTCTTTCAAGAAGCATCTTTGTAAACACAACTTTTTGTATTCTACTTGTAAGTTGATAGTTGCTTGAGAGACTAGGTTATCGTCAGATTTCTTAAGAACACATTGACGGGTAGTCTTTGTGGTTTGCAACACTGACAGTTGGTCTTTCTTGGGGTTCTGTAATCAGTTCAGTTATAGTGGATTAAGTCTTTGTTGAGAATGTAAAATCACCTTGGCAGGTAGATTGGATTAACTTCATTAACAGTGAACCAGGATAAAAATAATTGTGTATTTTATTTTTGTTCTTGTGTTCTTTGTTTTTGACTTGGGAAGAATTTCATAGTGTTCCTTGAAACCTAATTCAAACCCCCATTTCTTGTGTTTCACCCACCTTCAATTGGCATCAAAGCTCTAGTTCTGGTATTATTTGTTTATAAAAACACTTAACCGTGTCAGATAAAGATCCAAAAAATTTCTGTGAAGCACTATGGCCATTCCACCACCGCCTGCACCAGTTATCAATGAAAGAGATCATTACAACGTCAAACTTATAATATTTGATGGAGAAAGATATGATTACTAGAAGGACAGGATAGAAAGTTTCTTTCTTGGTTATGATGTTGATCTTTGGGATATGGTAGTTGATGGCTATGAACATCCTGTTGATGCAAGTGAGAACATTATTGAAAGAACAAGAATGAACAATCAACAAAGGAAAGAGTATACGAATCATTATAAAGCTAGAACCATTCAGTTGAATGCAATTTCTTATATTGAGTATGAAAAGATAACAAATAGAGACTCTACTAAATCTATATTTGATTATTTGAGAATGACTCATAAGGATAACGCTCAAGTAAAGGAGACCAGGGCTCTTGCCCTAATTCAAAAGTATAAATCCTTCAATATGGAAGACAATGAAACAATTGAGAACATGTTCTCAAGGTTTCAAACTCCTGTTGCAGGATAAAAGGTTATGAACAAAGGGTATTTGTCGCTACCGAGAAAAATAAACACAGTCGCCACTGAATTTTATTTATCCCAACAGGGAAAGGAAAATATCAAGAAATCCTCAAACAGGGAAAGGGGATGGTCTCGCAACCAAACTTGGATATGGGAGTCGATTACGCAAGGGGAAGGTATTAGTAACCCTCACGTCCATGGTACTCCATGGGATCCAGTCTTGTTGTTCTAATCAAATAGTGTGTGTATCTAATGCTTACTTTTTAAGGAAATACATGCATTAATTATTAAGGGAAAAAACAAAAGGTTTTTTATTATTGAGCTCACTAGGATATCCTTTTATGAAAAGGTTTTTCAAAAGGAAAAGACCCCTAAGGCAAAAAGAGTTTGCATTTGTTGAGTGCTTTTTGGTAGGAGAACTATCTCAAGTTGTTTCCTGAGGAAAAAGATACTTGAACATTTCCTCCTTTAGTTATAAAAGTGTTTAAGAATTTTTATGTGTTTTTGGATTTTTGATCACAAAAGAGTTTTAGTCTTAAAGAATGGAAAAAGAAAGAACAAAAGTATAAGGGGGGACTTGGGTCCTACTTGTTATCATGCAAAGTGTACTTAAGGTTGAGTCTTAAAAGAATATTTATCCTAAAGTTATCATGCAAGATGACCCTAAGGTTAAGGATACAAGGGAAATCCTAACTATGTGGTAATGCTTGGATATCAATCCTAAAGTCTAGCTCAATACAATCTCAATCAAAGGATTAAGATGAATCAAGACTTCATAAGGGAGTATGCTATCACACACAAGCATAGAAATAAAAATTTCAAAAGCATAAGGTAACAACCACAAATAAATCTCAAGTACTTAAACAAGCCTTAAGAACAAGCAAAAATGTCAACCTAGAGGTAACTACCCACCCACAACTTTGAGTACTTAACCAAGACTCAAGATAAGTCAACTTAACCAAGTATGACTCAAACAATCTAACCTTAAGCCTATCAAGAACCTAGACTAAGGAACAAGTATAATTTATACGTAACCACCAACAACCATCTTAAGTTCTTAACTTAGACTCAAGACAAATCAAACTTAACTAAGTAAGACTCATACAACCACAAATTAAGCCTAAACAGACTCAAGAAAAACCTAAACACTTAAAAAAGTATTAGGAAAACAAAACAACAATCCTAAGCTTCTAGGTAATCACCTAATCTTAAAAGCATGTGATCAAAACATGGCATCGAGATTAACATCAAAAATCAATAATACAAGTCCCTAAGGAAAGTGTTAAACATGTCAAGAAGAATCTCATTTTTAAACCCTAAGGTTAACAAATAATACATCTCAAAGAACTCAAGTCAAGGCATACAAGTCATGAGGTAAAAGATGATTTCACATCACAATCAAATTCTCTAAAGAACAACCAACATGGAAAGATAGGGTCACACCCCTTGATAAAGCAAGGCATTAAAACAATTAGACAAGATTCACCAATCAACATGTCTTCAAATGGAAATGAATTTAAAAACTTCAAGTTGTAATCCTAAGCATACATTAGGTTCTATTCTACCCTAACAAAGGTGTGATTGCAAGTGCAAAAGCAAAGCATCCAAGTGTTTAGACATGAAACAATGATCAACAATTATTCATAAATAAGTAATTCAAATAATTTCAAGTTGTACTCTAAACATGTATTAGATTCTATACTACCCTAACAAAGGTGATTGTAAATTGTAAATACAAGGCACCAAACAAACATCAAATAAGATTGACATACTTTCAAAAGAAGAAACAAACTTAAGTTGAACATCTAATTCAAAGTATCAAACAACATGTCAAAGCTTAAAGGTTATCATCCTGGAAAATTCTCATCATTTAGCTCAAAGGATCTCATGGCATCGTGTGCACAAGATTAACAAACAACTAAAAGTTCAATCATCAAAGTAACAACCCTAAAGCATGCTTCTAATTTAAACTTCTGAAGCCACACTTCAAGTGTCAAAGCATAGTATTAATAGCAAAGGACAAACACCAAAGCACAAATAAATCCCCTAAGATTCATACTCCTAAGAATTAGGCACTTTGGCTCAAGACCAACCAAACAATCTCAACAAATGAGTAAAGCAATCATGCATCTACTACCATGTTATCAACTTAATCAAAAAAGAAAGTTTCAAACACAATATGAATAGGTCAAAAGGTAAACACCTTAGCATCATTCAAACCCCTAAGGTTCATACTTCTAAAGGTCATGCATTATGGTTCAAGATATACCAAAACTATCACACCAAAGGAATGAAACAATCATATATCTAATCATTAACATGGTATCAAAAATTAATGCACAAGAAATTTTTAAAACATGAGAGGAATAGGTCAAGAGGTAACTGATAAATGCTTAATTCATGTAAAATGTCCTATTATAACATAGCATTTATTTTACTTAAATTGCAAGTTCCCCAATTATTGAATAAAATTATTATTGTGCAAGTTTATTTTGCTTTGTTATCTTTTGTGTAGGTTTTGGCCCTTAAAGAAAAACAAGAAAACAGGCACGTTGCTAAGCAAAAGTTGCATTGAAAAGTTTGCTTAGCGAACCTCCAACAAAGTCATGGCAAGAAAGTTTAAATTCATACAAACAGACAATTCGCTAAGCGAAGGTACAGCGAGAGCCCGATTCAATAAGCGAGCCATATTTCTCTTAGCGAACCCAAGATAGAGGAAAAATCACCCAGTTCGCTTGCAGCGAAGAACAGCACAGGAAAGTTCGCTTAACGAACTATACTTCGCGTAGAGAACTTTGGGGGTTTGAAAGATATTTAAAATACTTAAGGCTGAAGAAAGGTAGTTCGCTAAGCGAACCTCACATCGCGTAGTAAACTTTGGCGGCTTCATAAAGGCGGTTTAAAAGGCAGACATAATGGACAAGAAACACATACTTCGCCTAGCAAAGTAAAGTTCGCGTAGCAAACACAGACGGCCAGAACTGCTATAAATATAGCATAACTCAATTCATTTGGGATATCCAGTTTTGATCATTGTAATACACTTTGTAATATAATAGAGGTAGTAATAAAGGAGGTTTTAGGAAGAAAGAGGTGGATACACATCAAGAGTTGGGAAATCGTCGTTGATGTCGTTCCAACTTAATTCTTCCATTGTTCATCATGCTACCATGAGTAGCTAAATCCCTCTCTCTTTGGGATTGGTCAAAGTTCACCAAAACAAAATGTATTTACTTTGATAATGGCGTTATATGCAATTTATGTTTGAATCATTATTGATGTTATCTTCGTTTTATCGTCTAAGATAACATCTATTAAACTCTAAATTATAGACATAGATTTAGATTTAATATTCACTTTAAGTATTGAACCTTAATGCTACCGTATTATTTAATAGGCCGAGAAATCTTCGATTAAACCATAAGGTAGAATTCTTATCAAATGTTTAGACATAAACTTAGTTTGTGAGCAATACGTGATGATAATGAAACATGCCTAAATTGTGTAGAACTGATCTGAGATTTGCATATTGAATCGGTGAATGAAAACCAATTCCCAACAAGTCTATTCCTTGAAACTTATCTTTAGTTTGTGTGCTTTTTACTTTTCGTAACTTAAATCATACATCTTGAAACTTTTGCTTAGAAATATAGAAATTGTTGAACGGTTTTGATATCGCCTCAATCTCTGTGGATACGATAAACACAATACTTACACTTGATTTTACTACAACATCAATAACCAACTAAGCATTATTCAAACTCCTAAGGTTCCTGCTACTAAGGATTGGACTTTAGACTTATAAGACCTAAACAATCAATCACAATGAATGGACAATTAACCAAGTATTCAATTATTAATATGTGGTCAAGATTTGGCATACAAAGAAGTTTCAAATTGTAATATGAATGAAATAGTAGGTGGCAGAAAATTGACAAAGAAGTTCAATCCAAACATGGCTCAAAGTCAAGAAGAAGTTTCAATTGAAACATGCTTAAGAATTAGGTCAAAACATTGAGCATTCATCAACAATTTATACCTCAAAAGGATTCATCACAAGCATGACAAAAAATATTTTAGAGCCTCAAAATTATGGGTTATTTAAACATGGAAAAAGCTCAAATTATAGGTCAAGAAAAGTCCCCAAAATTATTGCACAAATGCATTTAAAAATGTAGCTCAAACACAAAGTACAATCATCACTTAGGCACAACGAAATGATTCACCTAACACATAGCATGGCATTTATCAAAATGTCAAAATAATAATGCAACAAATCATGGGAAAGTCCCTAGGTAGGATTCAAGAAAGATTGCACAAGTGCATCTCAAATCATTACACAAACTCAAAGCACAATCATCAAATAGGCAAGGAATCGAGGCTCAATAAAACCACCTAAGCATGACCTCGAATTCATCTAAAAATTGCATCAAGACCACATGAAATACCTAAGAATATATGTGTCTAAACATGGTAAAATATTTGGCTCAAAGAGGTTTTAACCAAGGCATCACACAAAGCTCACAAGAAAGCATCAACAACAAAGCATACATTTGACAAAAATGACTCTAATTAAATAAAATAATATGGGAAAAATAAAATAAAAAATATAGAAAATAAGATGAAATATCAAAGTATTTAAAATGAATTTTTACAATTTTTTATCATGTAAAAGTTTGAAAAAAATGAAAAGAAAATAGAAATTGAACTAATGCTGAGATAAGGTGCAATGGAGTAAAAATGAACTAAGCTCAGTTAAAATGCGCTAATGGGTTCAAAAAAGTGGGGTGTGGATAGGAAGCGTGTTAGGCCCAATTCTAATATTAATCCATTTATCTGATTTAAAGCCAGTTAATAAAATGAGGAAAATGACATGGCAAGTATTATCATGCATGGACCAATCACATGTCACCAACGTAATTCATTCAAATTTGAAAACATGAGCCAACTAAACCCTAGATTCTTTGTAACACCCCAAATCTACCTGATAATTATAAGCGAAAATCAGAGTATTATAAAAACTTTCAACAAACAATGGGATGTCACATTTCCACTTATAACAACAAACAACCTGTAATTTATTTAACAATGATACATAATATTCGGAAACACAACTTTATTCAATTGAATCCAACTTCTACTTATAATTTTGAATCAACTTCGAAACATCTTTTATACAACTGAAACAACTTTTAAACAACGAAGTACTTAACAAAATTCCAGTTAATACTTCCTTCAATTAAAATAAATGTCAACTTAGAATACAACAGTTATAACATAATAACAACTATCCCCCTAGTGCTACGTATCAGAGTCAGACCCTCTTGACTTACCATAGAGCAACATAAAGACTTCATAAAATTACGTCGAACTTCCACAACTATTCTTGAGTACATGCCCATTTCCCATGGTAGGAGAAATATCAGCAGAAGGGGTGAGATATCTTACAATATAAAGGAATGCATGATAAATAAAATAGAAGATCTTTTTTCAATTGAATATTTAAGATTTGATTTCCATGGCATCCGAACTTGCTCTTTTTGGGTCTTTCTATTTTCCTCCCTTGTTTCACGTTTTTGTTTGGCCATTTGGGATGTTTTATCACAACAAGACTTCTTTTCCCCTTTTTTTTATTTATTTTAATAGCCTAATGATAATAATTAAAATACTAATAATAAATAAACATAATAAACCTTATATTAACAATAATACTTCTAATATTAGTTATTGACACTAATTAATTATTAATATTAACAATCACAATAATTAGCAATAATATATTAATAATACTAACACTAATAGTTAGTAATTATTTGTTAAAAAAGGATTAAACGATGAGGAACAATGGGCCCAAAACAAATTGGGTTTCCATGTTTGCTATTCACACCCCAATACCATTTTAAGGGAATTTTATAACAGATCGAGTTTAATAATAGATATATTAAACCCTATGACTCTTAATTTTTAACACCCTTAATAAATTAAAAGATGTGAATTATATCGGGTAAATTTTGGGGTATGACACTAGCAAACAAGGGTAAGTGAGTTTGTACCTCTTCCCCTTCATCTGAAAGACCCTCACCAGAGACAAAATCACTCAAATATGATGGTGCTCTTCTAACTCGGGGTGTTATCACAGGAGCCGCTTCATCTCCTTCATTGCCATCACTAGATTCGTTCCTCACCAGATAAGCTACGTTTTCGTCTTCACTACCATCGTCGGAATCCTCCACCTCTTCACTGTTGCCATCTTTCCATTCCAAATCAAACGTGTTATCTTCTTCAGATTTCTTCTCCCAATTCCACTTCCCATCTTCTTCAAAGACAACATCGCGGCTGATAATAATCCTCTTAGAGGTAGGATCATATAGTCGATATGCCTTTGATTCTGCACTTACATCAAAAAAGCTTAACAACGACTCTTATCTTCAAGCTTTGTTCTCCGAGCATCCGGTACGTGAGCATATGCTATACAACCAAAGACTCTGAAGTGCGTAACTGAAGGTATCACCCCACATCAAGCTTCCTCTGGCGCCGTTTCCTTCATCAATGATGTTGGACATCTTTTGAGAACATAGAGTGTCAATTTACCGCCTCTGCCCAGAATTTTTTGGAACATTTTTCTCAACCAATAAGCTCCTCACCATATTCATCACAGTTCTATTTTTTTGCTCGGTGACTCCATTATGCTGCGGTGTATATGTAGCAGTTAATTGCCTCTTGATTCCATTCATTTTACAATATTCCTTGAACTCCTCTAATGTGAATTCACCTCCACGATCTGTTCTTAAACATTTAATGGACAGGTCTGTTTCTTTTTCAACAAGAGATTTAAACAACTTAAAGGTAGTGAATGTGTAATACGGTGAACTGACTTTTTTATCGAAATGTCGCGGTAAGCAAGAGTCGCCACCGACTTTTATTTTATCCAATAAGAAAGGCTAAAAGAACATGAAAGACCTTTTTGAAAGATTTTGAGTTCGGGGGGTAAGTTATACAAAGGGAAGGTGTAAGTCACCCTTTGCATCCAATGGTTATCCATGGGCTCTTAATTTCTTGGCTCACTTGTTTGTTTTGAAATGTTTGAAAAGTAGGGTGTGAAAATTAATTTGATTTTTAGAGCAAGCAATTAGTAGCAACTACCCTAAGTTTGAAAAAACGTTCTTTTAGCTTTTCGGGCGAAAGGATCTATCCATACCATGAGAGGGCAGGAAGTCTTTCAATTGGATGTTGAAGGGTCATCGAGAAATTATCGTTCGCCACAAGACTGTCCCTTACCATAAAGTAGGCAGGTAGTCTAAGGGAAAGATATAATAGTCATTTAAGGCATCATGCGAGGATACCTTAGCAATTGGGACAATCATTCCTTATGAGGCAACCTCGAGGGAGTTTCAATAATTTTGAAGGCAACATTGCTTTAGGTATCCTCGGAATCGAGGGACTTTGACTATTTAGTATATTTAGAGGCAACAAAATTAAGGCAGCAATTAATAGGCAACAGGCAACAAGAGGGATTACCCTAAAGGTGTGTGTGTGGCACAATCACGTGGTTCAGTTCGAATATTTAATCTTGTAATTAGTTATCCTAATTCTGTTAAAGGCTTGCACTCCCTAAGATTACTAACCACGCAGTTAAAATAAAATAAAAGCAGAAATAAAATTTCCTACGCTATTACAATAAACACCTGCGGGGATGGGAGAAATTAAAAGGTGGAAAAATAAGAGGGATCAATAATTAGTATGAACATCCTTGAGTGCCTTGATCTTCCTCGAACCCTTGATTGACTCTGAACATCTGAGAATTAAACGGAAAATAAATAAAAGTGGTGAGTGTAGGACATATTCATTAACTAGTGAGGCAAAACCCTAATTTTATAAGGCAAAAAATAAAAAATATTAATATTATTAAACAAGCAAAGGATTAGAAACTTAGCTTTTTTGGTCGGGCGAGGCGCGTAATCGGAGGATCTAGAGATAACCTCAGATCCTGTGTGAATGAGTCTTGAAGGACCATGGTGGAACAGCAGTCTCTTAGGCGTTGGATATGCCACTAGGGAGATCTAACGGTTATGAGGCAAGGCTCTTACGTGAGCGTATACTGAATGTGTGTACCGGATCTGAGAACAAGTTATACCAAATAATGGTTAAAACTAATAGACGTGGTCATGGTTCAAACCCACGTCTCAATGAATGCTATGCAATCCCTCAGCCATCTGTACCACACGTTTTTGTTGTTAGAAACATGTATCACAATTTTTAAATAGAAAACGCCAATATATAAAATGAAAAACTTTAAAACTCAGTCAAGTGTGGGCCCCAGTTTTCTGCGACCGCCCAATCATAATAGGAGAGAGGGTGGGCTTCTGTTGACCCGCCAATTGGAAGAAGGAAGAGAGGGAGCTGAAATATTGACCAGCCAATGAGTGAGCATTGCGTGTGGCCCACTACTGTTCATCATCTTCAACGTTTGGATCTTGGTTTTAGCTACAGTTTTTGCTTCCTCTTTGCTGCGAAAACGCTACGAATGGTCGTAGCTGAACCTGGACATATTAAAGCTCAAAAAAACAACGTTAGTAAAACGTGAAAAGCACCTAGATCCCCTAAACCGAACCTCCTGGATTCAATGGTGGCGCCCTTTTTCTCCGAAACTTCCTAAAAACGCAGATACGGGAGGAACACGAATCATGCCCTAACAATGGCACATCATACACTAAGCCCCCAAGCTTCGTTCTAAAAGCTCCTGTAGCTTCTATGTAACATCATGATCACAAATATATAACCGTTCCATATTAAAACACAACATAAAATGAATAATGAGATTCAAGAATTGAAAAAAAATATGATGATCATGGCGTGCTTATTCATACGTTATAAGAGTCAAAGGATCATCTTTACTTACTCAAACTTACCTTGTGAAGATGATTGAATGATTAACAGGGCCTGAGAATGCTTGGAATGAGAGATGCAAAGTTTCACTTATTCTTGAATTTTTGGAGCCTTGAAACCCTAATGCTTTCTCCCAATTTTCGTCCCCTTGCTGTCTAGGATTGTTATGTATATATAGAGGGATGATTTAGGTTAAAAATAATGGAAAGAAATCATGCCCTTGGAAAGATTAAAATTTGATTTGAATTAAGTTCCAATTTTCTATTTTTGCACCATATCTTTCCTATCATCAAGCCAATGAATTTCAATGATTCAAATTATATATAATATTCATGATTTGATTGGAAAAATAATATTTGAGAATCCCTTGAATATCTTCATTATTTATTTAATTAAGTTTGATTTTTAATGGATAAAAATCAAAAATAAATGAAATAAATAAAAGTATAATGCATGGAAGGGTTTATTGGTCGTGGACCATGTTAGAAACAAGTTCCTAACACAAAAAGATAGGCCCATTCAGAAGAAAATCCTTTTTGCTCAATGTTGACTTTATGCGATTTCTTCAAAATTGGTCAACTTCAACAAGTCATAACTCATTCAATTTTTACCATATGGAGATATTCTAGGACTTTTTAGAAAGCCCAAGATGTCTTCTACAAGCCACTTTGGAACATATTTTGCATTTGGAGATTTTATCTTGATGATACTGCTCCTGACAAAAAACTGCTTTTTACGATCTCTTAGAAGGACCTGTAATGTATTGGCTCATATCTCTTATGCGGAAGCATTTCTTGACCTTGAGCCCAACATCAAAGTTGTAGAGAATGAAATTTCCTTGAGAATAGGCTTTGGTTGGGGAATTTTTGATAAAGTATGAAAGAGATATGGTCAGTCAAAGTTGGGTTGACTTTTAGGTTAAAACCCTAAATTAGAAACTTTTGGATTCGTTGATTTCTGATCTTTCCTTGATGAACCATAATCAATTCTTGATCAAATGGTGAATGATACTTCAATATGAGGATGTTGACAAAAAACCAGGAGTTTTGACTGTACTTTGACCATAGTTTCACTTTTAGGTCAACTAGTCGACTATTGATCGTTTGGACCATTGAGTGGGCAATCTTTTGATTCAAGGCTTGAAACTGGGTATGAGGGTACTTTGAATCGTATGAGAGATCATGGAACCCACTTGAGGTATCAGAAGTTCAAATTCCTTGATTAAATCAGAAACCCTAATTTGGAGGTTGTTGTTCAGGAGAGAGACTGCATGCTTCCTTCTTATGTATCTTTGAGCATTTGAAAATCAGATGGACTGAAATATGAATAAATATGTTGGGCAAATTTTGGGGTATGACAGAATGCATCTGACTTACAAGCGAGAAAATACACCCAAGCCTTCCTACTGTAATTATAAATGATGCAAATGAAATACCTCTTGTTTCCCTCTAAAAACGGAGAAATCGGACCACAAATATCAGCATGAACCAACTTCAATTTTTCCAACGCTCTCCATGTACTTCTCCTTGGGATTACATCTCGATGTTGTTTCCCTTTCAAGCAATTTGTGCACACAACTTCACCCTCCGGGAAACTTGGCAAGCCTCTCACCATGCTTTTTGTTTGCAAAGTCTTCAACCCTTTGTAGCTGAGATGACCAAATCTTCGGTGCCAGAGGTGAGCCACGTCTTTGGTGTCGTCGGTTGTTTCTTGGAAACACTCTTCTTTGCTTTCACTTTTGATTGATTAAGTGCTCGAAAATAATACAAACATTCAATTTGCTGCCTTGTTGGTTTGGAATACCAAACCCTTTGTGCGGTGATAAATTTGACACTCATTTGACTGCATTAGTACAACAAAACCCCTTTACTATAGCTGCCCAACACTAATAAGATTATTCTTCAAACCGGGAACATAATAGACATCCCGTACAAGGTGGTTTACTCCTTTTATTGTCAATCAAACACTTCCTTTTCCAGAAACATTCATGCTTGCATAATTTCCCAATCTAACCACCTTGTTGAACCCTTCTTCTAACTCACAAAAAAGTGAAGAGTCACCACACATGTGATTGCTGCACCCAGAACCAATATACCACATAACATCTCGATCGCCTCCAAGCGTGTCGGCATACGCCATTAGCACCATCTCTTATGATTCCTCCAAACCAGCATAATTTTCTTGGCACTCGTACTGGAAGTGTCCAAGCTTATGACATTTGTAACACTCTATTGTTTCCTTACTCCTCGGTTGGCTGCCCCTGCCTTTGATGTGTCCCCGACCTCCTCGAAAAGTAGCACTTCCTTGCCCTCTTCCACCATAGCTCTCTTCATAAGTTACCTTCAAATCATGTTCCTTTTCTCCACTTACTTTGAATTTTTGCTCATGAACGAGCAGAGAACTTTGCAAGGCATCCACAGATAGTTGATCTATGTCCTTGGCTTCCTCAATGGAACAAACAATATAGTTCCATTTCTCAGTGAGGGTTCTCAAAATCTTCTCAACGATCTTGACATCATCCACATCTTCTCCATGATTCCTCGTGTCGTTTGCAACCGTCATTGCTCGGCCAAAATAATCAGTGATCGATTCACCTTGCTTCATTGCTAAGACCTCAAAGTCCTCATGTTGTTTTATTCTCTATTTATTTTACTGCATTTCACAAGGAATAAACAGTCATTTCCAGAACTTCTATTTGCTTCTACTATGTTCATGTTACATCTAACATTCTGGTATCAAGAGCAGTGACCTAAGAGATGGGTTCGGAAGAAAATTTTGCAGCAGCCTCCATTCCGAAGTTCGACGGCGACTATGATCATTGGAGCATGGTCATGGAGAATCTCCTTTGATCCAAGGAGTATTGGGATGCTGTTGAATCAGACTACACAGAGCCGAAGAGTAGAGATGGGATGACGACAGAGCAAATAAAGAACTTGGAGGAGATGAAGCTAAAAGGATTTGAAGGCTAAGAATTACTTGTTTCAGTCGCTTGACAAGTCAATTCTGAAGACGATCACGCAGAAGGAGACATCTAAAAAGCTCTCGGACTCCATGAATTTGAAGTGTCGAGGCAATGCTCGAGTGAAGAGAGCTCAACTCAATCACATCTTTTATTTAAGAGTATTGTATATCTTGTTCTTTGTTCCGAGATGCCTATAACAATACATGGCTTTGGACTCTCGAATAAAAATGATACATTTTTTTTATCTTTTTATTTAGTTATCTTGGGAAAAATCTTCTACTATAAAATTACATTATACAATTTTATGAGTCTTTTTTCTTACTTATTTTCCAGAGCATCTCTACAATGCTTCTACGAATATTTATTCGTTTAGTAAACAAAGTATTAATTATTTATGTACCTCATTACTATAAGCATTTACTCAACAAAATCTTGATACGTGTACTTTTAAATGTAGATAGATAAATATAGAGAATATCTCAATCCAACTCTTAGGTAGTTAGTGAAATTTTATTTTTTTTCTATTTTTAGAAGTGTATCCACAAAAACACATTTTTTTTATTTAACGTTGAATTGTTCTATAGATACATCTACAAAACCGTTTAAACAACATTAAAAAAAAATACTATCGAAAATACACCTCTAAAAATAAAAACATTTTTAAAGATGCACGTGAGAACTCCTGAGTGGATAAAAGATTATCTAGTTTGGAATTATTTAAATGCAGCGCTTCAAACAAAATGGCATAAATTAATTAAAGAAGATTGTGTCAAATCAGGAATGAAAGGTTCTTTCAAACCGATAACCCTCACGAAATTTTCAAATACTTCACATTGCTAAAATATTTTATAAAGAAACTTGTATATGAAAAGCCACAGCTTGCACATGGCAATGCCACCCTTTGATACAGTCGTCCATTTCATATAAATATATAAATTAATTAAATATCTTTACCTATAAGGATTGTTTAAAATGATGCACACTTATTAAGTATAATAATTTTATAATATAACCATTTTATTTAATAAGCCTTTTTTTTCAATAGTAGGTAGCATGATAGTTATGTAAGTTGACATACAACAAATTAAAATATGTTTGTGAAAAAAACTAATCAGTATTCTAAACTTAAAATTAATATAAACAAAAAGAAATATTCTAAATGTAAAACAAAGAAAGGTGTTTTGAAAACACCTTTTCTGCCTCCATCTTATGAATTGCCATGTGTTCAAAATGGAGTATTTGATGTTAAAAAAAAAAATTTACTACGATATATTTTTCCAACTCCAACTATGTTGACTTATTTTTCAATCATGGTTCAACTGTCTTCTGTCCTTTTTGTTTTCACTGCAACCAAAATGCAGTCATTTTAACACTCTCTTTCGCATTATTCACTTTGCAAATGTTATACTGCTTTTGAGAATGCATTATTATGTTATACCTTTTTTTTCTAGAATCCCATTTTGTTCTTCATATTTCTTTATGCTTTTCATTCTTTTACCATTCTCATTTCCATCTTCAACCGTTTCTCTTAAAATTGCCCAGCCTTTTGAGTGAATCAAATACATCACCAACAAAAAGGAATTGTGGAAGATAGTTGTGAGGGTTGTAAGAACAAGTTTTGGTTATGCATCTCGCCTTATGTTTTGATGATAACATTACATGATATCTTAGAGAACAATTGAGTATTCTAACGGTTTCTGTCTAGTGTGTAGCTTTTGCTAACAGGTTCTGACTCCGAAGAAAAGGCGTGTGACGTCATCAGGTTTCGAACTCAACATATTCTGACTATGGAAGAAACCAGTGGTGTTTACAAAGACTCAATCAAGTTCTATAATCCTTCGGTAACAACTGTTAGAACAAGATTTGTTCTGATCAATTATCTTAGTTTTGATGATAACAATAATATGAATTTTGCTTAAGATAATATGGTACTCTAATCCAATGCAATTTCCTTTTCAGGAAATATATAAAGAGTATGCATAAATCAGCGCTCAGAAACTTTGACTCAGAAGGTTCAGCCAGCAACATCAGAACATGGTCTGGCAAGACATCAGAAGATGGTCGAAGCAGAATCAGAACATGGGTCTATGGAAGCATCAGAAGAACATGAGATCAGAAGCACTGAAGTTCTGATGGTATCACGCTCAGAAGCACTTCAAGGTCAGAAGATCAGAAGATGCTTTGCACCAAGCTGTTTGACTCTGATGATAATCAAACGTTGTATTTACAAACATCAGATCAGAAGGAAGTACAAGTGGCAGGCTACGCTGACTGACAAAAGGAACGTTAGAAGCTATTAAAGGCAACGTCAGTAGACACAGCGTGAACAAGGCTCGAGGTAGTTGACAAAAGCGTATAACATTAAATGCAAAGCTGTACGGAACACGCAAAGCATTAAATGGATTCAACGGTCATCTTCTCAAACGCCTATATATATGAAGTTCTTATGTGAAGCAAGGTTAACGACTCTGGAACGAAACAACTCTTATTAACTTGCTGAAACTCTGTTCAAATCAAAGCTCAGAAACTTCATCTTCATCAAAGCCCACTACATTGCTGTTGTAATATATTAGTGAGGTTAAGCTTAAACGTTAAGAGAAATATCACAGTTTGTGATTATAGCTTTTAAGAAGCATTGTAATACTCTTAGAAAGATTACATTAAGTTGTAAGTAACTAGAGTGATCGTGTTGATCAGAATACTCTAGGAAGTCTTAGCTTGTGTCTAAGCAGTTGTAATTAGAGTGATCACGTGGTGGTCAGGATACTCTAAGAAAGTCTTAGCTTGTGTCTAAGCAGTTGTTCCTGGAGTGATCAGGTTGTGATCAGGATACTCTAGAAGACTTAGTTGCGGACTAAGTGGAAAACCATTGTAATCCGTGCGATTAGTGGATTAAATCCTCAGTTGAGGTAAATCATCTCTGCGGGGGTGGACTGGAGTAGTTTAGTTAACAACGAACCAGGATAAAAATAACTGTGCAATTTATTTTTATCTGTCTAGTTTTTAAAGCTACACTTATTCAAACCCCCCTTTCTAAGTGTTTTTCTATCCTTCAATTGGTATCAGAGCGCCGGTTCTAAGGTGCAAGCACTTAACCGTGTTTAGAAAAGATTCAGGAAGAGAAAAACGCTTCATTAAAAGATGGCTGGTGAATCTCAAGCAAATCCAACTCCATCTACATCTGGCTCTGCTGAGCAACACAATGGAAACAATGGTTATACTAGACCACCAGTATTTGACGGAGAAAACTTTGAATACTGGAAAGATAAACTGGAAAGTTACTTTCTTGGTCTAGATGGTGATCTATGGGATCTTCTGATGGATGGTTACAAACATCCGGTAAATGCCAGAGGCGTAAAGCTGACAAGGCAAGAAATGAGCGATGATCAGAAGAAGATTTTCAGGAATCATCATAAATGCAGAACTGTTTTGCTGAATGCTATCTCTCATGCTGAGTATGAGAAGATATCTAACAGGGAAACGGCCTATGACATATATGAGTCCTTGAAAATGACTCATGAAGGAAATGCTCAAGTCAAGGAGACCAAAGCTCTTGCATTAATCCAGAAGTATGAAGCCTTCAAGATGGAGGATGATGAAGACATTGAAAAGATGTTTTCAAGATTTCAAACTTTGACTGCTGGATTAAGAGTTCTCGACAAAGGCTACACCAAGGCTGATCATGTAAAGAAGATCATCAGAAGTTTGCCCAGAAGATGGGGCCCAATGGTGACTGCATTCAAGATTGCCAAGAATCTGAATGAAGTCTCTTTGGAAGAGCTTATTAGTGCCTTGAGAAGCCATGAAATTGAGCTGGACGCAAACGAGCCTCAGAAGAAAGGTAAGTCTATTGCATTAAAATCTAATGTTAAAAAATGCACTAACGCTTTTCAGGCAAGAGAAGAAGATTCTGAAGAATCAGAATCTGAAGAAGAAGATGAACTGTCCTTGATCTCCAGAAGGCTAAATCAACTCTGGAAGAACAAGCAAAGGAAGTTCAGAGGTGTCAGAAGTTCAAAGAAATTTGAACGTGGAGAATCTTCTGATGACAGAAGATCTGACAAGAAGAAGGCTGTCTGCTATGAGTGCAATGAGCCTGGACATTACAAGAATGAGTGTCCGAAACTTCAGAAAGAAAATCCCAAGAAGAAGTTTCATAAGAAGAAAGGTCTTATGGCAACCTGGGATGAGTCAGAAGATGATTCAGACTCTGAAGATGAGCAGGCTAACTGTGCGCTGATGGCGACAGAAGATGACGGATCAGAATCTACATCAGAATCAGATTCTGAAGAGGTATTTTCTGAACTATCTAGAAAAGAGTTAGTTTCCAGTCTAACAGAACTTCTGGAACTCAAAGCTCATCTTAGTATCAAATACAAAAAGCTGAAGAAGCAATTTGAATTTGAAACTAAGAAGCTGGAATTGGAAAATTCTGAACTGAAGGAAAAAGTTTTAAATTTATCCAAAAACAATGGATCTCCTTCTGAAACAGAAAAAGCCATTCCTAGCATGAATCATATTCTGAAAGAATATGACTTGAGCTTCAGAAAATTTTTTATCTAGAAGCATAGGCAGAAGTCAACTTGCTTCTATGATATATGTTGTGTCTGGAAATAATAGAGTAGGCATTGGTTATGAGGGTGAAATCCCATACAAGCTTGAATCTGTGGATGATATGAAAATATCATACAAGCCTCTGTATAACCAATTTAAATTTGGCCACTCCCATGATATTAGGCACACATCACATGCACAAAGCTTTCATGTTACACACACTAAGAAGCATGTGACACAACCTAGGAAATATCATGAAACTCACATTAAGAACTATCATGCTGTTCCTCCTATTGCTTACAATGTCAAACCCAAGTTCAATCAGAACTTGAGAAAAACTAACAAGAAAGGACCCAAGAAAATGTGGGTACCTAAGGATAAGATTATTCCTATTGCAGATATCCTTGGCTGCAAAAAGGACAAAGCACAACATGTCATGGTACCTGGACTCTGGATGCTCACGACACATGACAGGAAGAAGGTCTATGTTCCAAGACCTGGTGCTTAAGTCTGGAGGAGAGGTCAAGTTTGGAGGAGATCAGAAGGGCAAGATAATTGGCTCTGGAACTATAAAGTCTGGTAACTCTCCTTCCATTTCAAATGTACTTCTTGTAGAAGGGTTAACACATAACCTCTTATCTATCAGTCAATTGAGTGACAATGGTTATGATATAATCTTTAATCAAAAGTCTTGCAAGGCTGTAAATCAGAAGGATGGCTCAATCCTATTTACCGGCAAGAGGAAGAACAACATTTATAAGACAGATCTGCAAGATCTTATGAGTCAGAAGGTGACTTGTCTTATGTCTGTTTCTGAAGAACAGTGGGTCTGGCACAGAAGATTAGGTCATGCTAGTTTGAGAAAGATTTCTCAGATTAACAAACTGGATCTTGTCAGAGGACTCCCTAATCTGAAATTCAAATCAGACGCTCTTTGTGAAGCATGTCAGAAAGGCAAGTTTTCCAAACCTGCATTCAAGTCCAAGAATGTTGTTTCTACCTCAAGGCCATTAGAACTCTTGCACATTGATCTGTTTGGCCCAGTAAAAACAGCATCTGTCAGAGGGAAGAAATATGGATTAGTCATCATTGATGATTATAGCCGCTGGACATGGGTAAAGTTCTTGAAACACAAGGATGAGTCTCACTCAGTGTTCTTTGAATTCTGCACTCAGATTCAATCTGAGAAAGAGTGTAAAATCATAAAGGTCAGAAGTGATCATGGTGGTGAATTTGAGAACAGATTCTTTGAAAAGTTCTTCAAAGAAAATGGTATTGCCCATGATTTCTCTTGTCCTAGAACTCCACAGCAAAATGGAGTTGTAGAACGAAAGAATAGGACTCTGCAAGAAATGGCCAGAACCATGATCAATGAAACCAATATGGCTAAGCATTTCTGGGCAGAAGCAATAAACACTGCATGCTATATTCAGAATAGAATCTCTATCAGACCTATTCTAAATAAGACTCCTTATGAGTTGTGGAAGAACAGAAAGCCCAACATTTCATATTTCCATCCTTTTGGATGTGTATGTTTTATTCTGAACACTAAAGATCATCTTGGTAAATTTGATCCCAAAGCACAAAAATGTTTCCTTCTTGGATATTCTGAACGCTCAAAAGGTTACAGAGTATACAATACTGAAACATTGGTTGTAGAAGAATCAATCAATATCAGGTTTGATGATAAGCTTGGTTCTGAAAAACCAAAGCAGTCTGATAATTTTGCAGATTGTGATATTGATGTATCAGAAGTTGTTGAGCCAAGAAGTAACGCATCAGAAGCAGAGCTTCTCAGAAGCAAAGAATCTGAAGATCAAGTATCAGCTTCTCTGGAGAATCTAAGCATTTCTGAAGAACCATCTGTCAGAAGATCATCCAGACTCATTTCTGGTCATTCAGAAGATGTCATTCTTGGAAAGAAGGATGATCCAATCAGAACAAGAGCATTCCTTAAGAACAATGCAGACTGTCAATTAGGTCTTGTATCTTTGATCGAGCCAACTTCTGTTGATCATGCTCTAGAAGATCCAGACTGGATAATTGCTATGCAAGAAGAACTGAATCAGTTTACAAGGAATGATGTTTGGGATCTTGTTCCTAGACCAGATGGATTCAATATAATCGGTACAAAATGGGTCTTCAGAAACAAGCTCAGTGAGAAAGGTGAAGTGGTAAGAAACAAAGCCAGACTGGTGGCTCAGGGTTACAGTCAGCAAGAAGGGATTGACTATACAGAAACCTTTGCACCAGTGGCCAGGTTAGAATCTATTCGTCTATTAATTTCATTTGCCACTCAATATAACATCACTCTCTATCAGATGGATGTTAAGAGTGCCTTCTTAAATGGTTATATAGATGAAGAAGTTTATGTCCATCAACCTCCTGGTTTTGAAGACTCTATGTCTCCTAATCATGTTTTTAAACTAAAGAAATCATTGTATGGATTGAAACAAGCTCCCAGAGCTTGGTATGAACGCTTAAGTTCTTTCCTTCTGGATAATGGTTTCACTAGAGGAAAAGTGGACACTACTCTCTTTTGTAAAACCTTTAAAAGGGATATTTTAATTTGTCAAATATATGTAGATGATATTATTTTTGGAACATCTAATGCTACACTTGGAAAGGAGTTTGCTGAGTCTATGCAGGCTGAGTTTGAAATGAGCATGATGGGAGAACTCAAGTACTTCCTTGGAATACAAATAAATCAAACATCAGAAGGAACGTATGTTCACCAAACCAAGTATGTGAAGGAACTTCTGAAGAAGTTTAATCTTCTAGACTGCAAAGAAGCCAAAACTCCTATGCATCCAACATGCATCCTAGGTAAGGATGAGGTAAGTAAGAAGGTAGATCAGAAGTTATACAGAGGTATGATTGGATCTCTTCTATATTTGACTGCTTCTAGACCTGACATTCTTTTCAGTGTTTGTTTGTGTGCTAGATTCCAATCAGATCCTAGAGAATCTCATTTAACTGCTGTTAAGAGAATTCTAAGGTATCTGAAAGGTACTACTAATGTTGGCTTAGTTTACAGAAAATCTAAAGAATACAACTTAGTAGGATTTTGCGATGCTGACTATGCTGGAGACAGAATTGAAAGAAAGAGTACTTCAGGAAGTTGTCAATTTCTTGGAAGTCATTTGATCTCCTGGTATAGCAAGAAACAAGCAACTATTGCTCTATCAACAACAGAAGCAGAATATGTCGCTGCTGCTGGTTGTAGTACACAGATGCTCTGGATGAAGAGTCAGCTAGAAGATTATCAGATATATGAGAGTAACATTCCTATATTCTGTGATAATACTTCTGCTATATGTTTATCTAAGAATCCTATTCTTCATTCAAAAGCTAAACATATTGAGATTAAACATCATTTCATAAGGGACTATGTTCAGAAGGGTGTTCTATCTTTAAACTTTGTGGATACAGACCATCAATGGGCTGATATATTTACAAAACCCCTGGCTGAAGATAGGTTTAAGTTCATTCTGAAGAACATCAGTATGGATTTATGCCCAGAATGAGAAGATGAGAAGTTCTTATGTATGAGTATCTTCTGAAATGAAAGTGGATTATTTGTTAATCAGAAGTTCTGATTGAAATCAATTAGAAATTATGATTCAGTTATTACTAACGTTTCATTGTCTAAGTTGATTCAGAACCTCTTTAAAAGCAAAACAGCTGTAACGTTTTATCTCGGGATAGTAAACCTGTCTTTACTGTTCATGGATAAGCGCGCGTGCAGTTGAAGGGACGCCGACCATAGGTAACTGTGCAAGTCACCTCATTTGTCTTTATTATCTCTCCTCATGTCACGTAACATTAAATGCTATTCATCATTTTTTTTAAAACGCTTCTCCTTTCCTCTTATCTTTTTCTCTATTGCACTCTTTCATTTTTTTCCTATTTTAAATCCTCCGTTCCTTTGCATTCCTCATCAAGTTTTTCTCTCTCTCGTCTATTTCCTTTCTTGCTCAAACAAAGTTTTTTTAAAAAAAAATTCCTAGTTCAAACCTAGCGTTCTTCATGAATCCTTTCAACTCTATAAGAACGGATGGAAGGGTTACTCAGTTACCGGATGTGAAGCATATCTTGGGATGGCTCTCCAAGTCTCTTTCAAGACAGATCTCTTCTTCAATGCTGTTATCAACATTTATCCAAAGGAAGAAGACCTTCTTAAGTCACTGGAGCCCGTTTGCAACATTAGCTCCCTGTCTGTGAACTGTCCCTCACTTCCTCCCTGGTCTCTTGGATCTCTCCTACAGTGGAGGTTCTAGTCTGAAAAGACAAGAAGACCACAGGGATTCTTGATGGGTTGACACAGATTGTGTCTTGCTAGGGTTTTGTTTTTAATTTTTGTAGTCATTTCCTCTTGGGATGACTTTTTATGTATTTGCTAGGAATGTTTCTCATCTTGATAAACATAAGAACTTTTGTAATATCTTTTGATTATCAATGAAAAGTTTCTTTGTTTTTTTACATTCCAGTGATTTTATTTGTCGTTTTATACATCTGAATCTTTTGAATATTCTTTTTGATGTTATGACAAAAAGGGGGAGAAGATAAATGATAAATGATTTGATTAATCTATCAGTTGCTGGGTAAAGCTCCCACACATTCACTAACAAGAACTGCAAGTTCTATATGGTTTAAGTGTTTTGCAGGTATAAAGAAGTGAAGAAAATCTTCAAAGCAAACACAAGAAGCAAAACCATAAGAAGCGTTATTCTGTAAAAAGAATAAGCTTATGGAAACTGAAGCAAGCTGAGTGCTGTCAAGCTTCAGAATCAGAAGCACCGATAATAGAATTTGATCCAAAATTTGTCTATTTGCTGTGACAAAATTCTATTTGCTCTGATACATTTTATGTTCTGACTCGTTCATGCTGACTTTTGTCTTTTAGTTTTTTGTTCTGTAACATTTCAGGATGTAGAGATGCTCTGATGATGCTCTGGTACATTCAACAATGTTCTGATACAAATCTAGCATGAAGTGATGTTAGTAGAAATTCAAAGCTCTGAAGCTATCCGAGGGAAGCAGAAATCAGAAGCTGTGAATGTTCTAAAGATCCAGAAAACTCAAGTTCTGAAGCTGTCCTAGATGGAAGCAGGAATCAGAAGTTGTGAATGTTCTGAAGATCAAAGAAATTCAAGTTCTGAAGCTGTCCTAGATGGAAGCAGGAATCAGAAGCTGGGAATGTTCTGAAGATCAAAGAAATTCAAGTTCTGAAGCTGTCCTGAATGGAAGCAGGAATCAGAAGCTGTGAGTGTTCTAGGGATCTAAAGAAATTCAAGTTCTGAAGCTGTCCAATGGAAGCAGAAGTCAGAAGCTATGAATTCTCTGAAGACAAAAGCTTATGTGATCGTCTCTACCGAAATAATCAAAGTTCTGAAGCTATGACCTCAAAGTCCTCATGTTGTTTTATTCTCTATTTATTTTACTGCATTTCACAAGGAATAAACAGTCATTTCCAGAACTTCTATTTGCTTCTACTATGTTCATGTTACATCTAACATTCTGGTATCAAGAGCAGTGACCTAAGAGATGGGTTCGGAAGAAAATTTTGCAGCAGCCTCCATTCCGAAGTTCGACGGCGACTATGATCATTGGAGCATGGTCATGGAGAATCTCCTTTGATCCAAGGAGTATTGGGATGCTGTTGAATCAGACTACACAGAGCCGAAGAGTAGAGATGGGATGACGACAGAGCAAATAAAGAACTTGGAGGAGATGAAGCTAAAAGGATTTGAAGGCTAAGAATTACTTGTTTCAGTCGCTTGACAAGTCAATTCTGAAGACGATCACGCAGAAGGAGACATCTAAAAAGCTCTCGGACTCCATGAATTTGAAGTGTCGAGGCAATGCTCGAGTGAAGAGAGCTCAACTCAATCACATCTTTTATTTAAGAGTATTGTATATCTTGTTCTTTGTTCCGAGATGCCTATAACAATACATGGCTTTGGACTCTCGAATAAAAATGATACATTTTTTTTTATCTTTTTATTTAGTTATCTTGGGAAAAATCTTCTACTATAAAATTACATTATACAATTTTATGAGTCTTTTTTCTTACTTATTTTCCAGAGCATCTCTACAATGCTTCTACGAATATTTATTCGTTTAGTAAACAAAGTATTAATTATTTATGTACCTCATTACTATAAGCATTTACTCAACAAAATCTTGATACGTGTACTTTTAAATGTAGATAGATAAATATAGAGAATATCTCAATCCAACTCTTAGGTAGTTAGTGAAATTTTATTTTTTTTCTATTTTTAGAAGTGTATCCACAAAAACACATTTTTTTTATTTAACGTTGAATTGTTCTATAGATACATCTACAAAACCGTTTAAACAACATTAAAAAAAAATACTATCGAAAATACACCTCTAAAAATAAAAACATTTTTAAAGATGCACGTGAGAACTCCTGAGTGGATAAAAGATTATCTAGTTTGGAATTATTTAAATGCAGCGCTTCAAACAAAATGGCATAAATTAATTAAAGAAGATTGTGTCAAATCAGGAATGAAAGGTTCTTTCAAACCGATAACCCTCACGAAATTTTCAAATACTTCACATTGCTCAAATATTTTATAAAGAAACTTGTATATGAAAAGCCACAGCTTGCACATGGCAATGCCACCCTTTGATACAGTCGTCCATTTCATATAAATATATAAATTAATTAAATATCTTTACCTATAAGGATTGTTTAAAATGATGCACACTTATTAAGTATAATAATTTTATAATATAACCATTTTATTTAATAAGCCTTTTTTTCAATAGTAGGTAGCATGATAGTTATGTAAGTTGACATACAACAAATTAAAATATGTTTGTGAAAAAAACTAATCAGTATTCTAAACTGAAAATTAATATAAACAAAAAGAAATATTCTAAATGTAAAACAAAGAAAGGTGTTTTGAAAACACCTTTTCTGCCTCCATCTTATGAATTGCCATGTGTTCAAAATGGAGTATTTGATGTTAAAAAAAAAAATTTACTACGATATATTTTTCCAACTCCAACTATGTTGACTTATTTTTCAATCATGGTTCAACTGTCTTCTGTCCTTTTTGTTTTCACTGCAACCAAAATGCAGTCATTTTAACACTCTCTTCCGCATTATTCACTTTGCAAATGTTATACTTCTTTTGAGAATGCATTATTATGTTATACCTTTTTTTTCTAGAATCCCATTTTGTTCTTCATATTTCTTTATGCTTTTCATTCTTTTACCATTCTCATTTCCATCTTCAACCGTTTCTCTTAAAATTGCCCAGCCTTTTGAGTGAATCAAATACATCACCAACAAAAAGGAATTGTGGAAGATAGTTGTGAGGGTTGTAAGAACAAGTTTTGGTTATGCATCTCGCCTTATGTTTTGATGATAACATTACATGATATCTTAGAGAACAATTGAGTATTCTAACGGTTTCTGTCTAGTGTGTAGCTTTTGCTAACAGGTTCTGACTCTGAAGAAAAGGCGTGTGACGTCATCAGGTTTCGAACTCAACATATTCTGACTGTGGAAGAAACCAGTGGTGTTTACAAAGACTCAATCAAGTTCTATAATGCTTCGGTAACAACTGTTAGAACAAGATTTGTTCTGATCAATTATCTTAGTTTTGATGATAACAATAATATGAATTTTGCTTAAGATAATATGGTACTCTAATTCAATGCAATTTCCTTTTCAGGAAATATATAAAGAGTATGCATAAATCAGCGCTCAGAAGCTTTGACTCAGAAGGTTCAGCATGCAACATCAGAACATGATCTGGCAAGACATCAGAAGATGGTCGAAGCAGAATCAGAACATGGGTCTATGGAAGCATCAGAAGAACATGAGATCAGAAGCACTGAAGTTCTGATGGTATCACGCTCAGAAGCACTTCAAGGTCAGAAGATCAGAAGATGCTTTGCACCAAGCTGTTTGACTCTGATGATAATCAAACGTTGTATTTACAAACATCAGATCAGAAGGAAGTACAAGTGGCAGGCTACGCTGACTGACAAAAGGAACGTTAGAAGCTATTAAAGGCAACGTCAGTAGACACAGCGTGAACAAGGCTCGAGGTAGTTGACAAAAGCGTATAACATTAAATGCAAAGCTGTACGGAACACGCAAAGCATTAAATGGATTCAACGGTCATCTTCTCAAACGCCTATATATATGAAGTTCTGATGTGAAGCAAGGTTAACGACTCTGGAACGAAACAACTCTTATTAACTTGCTGAAACTCTGTTCAAATCAAAGCTCAGAAACTTCATCTTCATCAAAGCCCACTACATTGCTGTTGTAATATATTAGTGAGGTTAAGCTTAAACGTTAAGAGAAATATCACAGTTTGTGATTATAGCTTTTAAGAAGCATTGTAATACTCTTAGAAAGATTACATTAAGTTGTAAGTAACTAGAGTGATCGTGTTGATCAGAATACTCTAGGAAGTCTTAGCTTGTGTCTAAGCAGTTGTAATTAGAGTGATCACGTGGTGGTCAGGATACTCTAAGAAAGTCTTAGCTTGTGTCTAAGCAGTTGTTCCTGGAGTGATCAGGTTGTGATCAGGATACTCTAGAAGACTTAGTTGCGGACTAAGTGGAAAACCATTGTAATCCGTGCGATTAGTGGATTAAATCCTCAGTTGAGGTAAATCATCTCTGCGGGGGTGGACTGGAGTAGTTTAGTTAACAACGAACCAGGATAAAAATAACTGTGCAATTTATTTTTATCTGTCTAATTTTTAAAGCTACACTTATTCAAACCCCCCCTTTCTAAGTGTTTTTCTATCCTTCAACAACGATTCTGATGAATGTTAGTGATAGAGCTTTTGATCGTGATTCTTGTGGAAGAGCTTCAAGAGACTTCTTTAGCTCCGAGATTGTGTTGTCCCAAGTTATGAAGATTCTGATGACAAGGTTTTAAAAGAATAAGTTTTGAAGATTCTGAAGACAGATATTCTGAAGACCAAGTGCTGAAGACTATGAAGACAAGGCTCTAGATGAACAAGTTCTGAAGACTCTGAAGATTTAGGCTCTAAAGATTCAAGTTTTGGTCCTTCTAAGCATGCTTCATCAACAACTATCAGAAGCCTCTAAAGATTAGAAAATAAGATCAAAATTCGTTTATGTGAGGAAATAGTATGAGGTACAAATGCTTCCATTACCTGGATAGGGTGGCGCAAGACTTGTACTATGGTACTGTGTTGTCCACCATTTTTTCACTGGTCGTTATGGACAAAATAACCGGAATTGAGTATTCCAATTCTAATATTCAAAGGACTTCTTGTTGGCTATAAAAGGAAGACTTGGAAGATTGAAGAATAAGATAATCGACACTACAAAACTTACGCTAAAACACTGCACAATTATCTATGATTATTCTTTGTATAATTTTGTAAAGCAAGTGAACTTTTGTTCGTTAACTTGCAGCAAGTGAGCTTTTGTACATATACTTGCTTAACACTTTTGTGTTATTTTATTGTATCCAAATTTGTGTAATCTTCTTTCAAGAAGCATCTTTGTAAACACAACTTTTTGTATTCTACTTGTAAGTTGATAGTTGCTTGAGAGACTAGGTTATCGTCAGATTTCTTAAGAACACATTGACGGGTAGTCTTTGTGGTTTGCAACACTGACAGTTGGTCTTTCTTGGGGTTCTGTAATCAGTTCAGTTATAGTGGATTAAGTCTTTGTTGAGAATGTAAAATCACCTTGGCAGGTAGATTGGATTAACTTCATTAACAGTGAACCAAGATAAAAATAATTGTGTATTTTATTTTTGTTCTTGTGTTCTTTGTTTTTGACTTGGGAAGAATTTTATAGTGTTCCTTGAAACCTAATTCAAACCCCCATTTCTTGTGTTTCACCCACCTTCAATTGGCATCAAAGCTCTAGTTCTGGTATTATTTGTTTATAAAAACACTTAACCGTGTCAGATAAAGATCCAAAAAATTTCTGTGAAGCACTATGGCCATTCCACCACCGCCTGCACCAGTTATCAATGAAAGAGATCATTACAACGTCAAACTTATAATATTTGATGGAGAAAGATATGATTACTAGAAGGACAGGATAGAAAGTTTCTTTCTTGGTTATGATGTTGATCTTTGGGATATGGTAGTTGATGGCTATGAACATCCTGTTGATGCAAGTGAGAACATTATTGAAAGAACAAGAATGAACAATCAACAAAGGAAAGAGTATACGAATCATTATAAAGCTAGAACCATTCAGTTGAATTCAATTTCTTATATTGAGTATGAAAAGATAACAAATAGAGACTCTACTAAATCTATATTTGATTATTTGAGAATGACTCATGAGGATAACGCTCAAGTAAAGGAGACCAGGGCTCTTGCCCTAATTCAAAAGTATAAATCCTTCAAGATGGAAGACGATGAAACAATTGAGAACATGTTCTCAAGGCTTCAAACTCCTGTTGCAGGATAAAAGGTTATGAACAAAGGGTATTTGTCGCTACCGAGAAAAATAAACACAGTCGCCACTGAATTTTATTTATCCCAACAGGGAAAGGAAAATATCAAGAAATCCTCAAACAGGGAAAGGGGATGGTCTCGCAACCAAACTTGTATCTGGGAGTCGATTACGCAAGGGGAAGGTATTAGTAACCCTCACGTCCATGGTACTCCATGGGATCCAGTCTTGTTGTTCTAATCAAATAGTGTGTGTATCTAATGCTTACTTTTTAAGGAAATACATGCATTAATTATTAAGGGAAAAAACAAAAGGTTTTTTATTATTGAGCTCACTAGGATATCCTTTTATGAAAAGGTTTTTCAAAAGGAAAAGACCCCTAAGGCAAAAAGAGTTTGCATTTGTTGAGTGCTTTTTGGTAGGAGAACTATCTCAAGTTGTTTCCTGAGGAAAAAGATACTTGAACATTTCCTCCTTTAGTTATAAAAGTGTTTAAGAATTTTTATGTGTTTTTGGATTTTTGATCACAAAAGAGTTTTAGTCTTAAAGAATGGAAAAAGAAAGAACAAAAGTATAAGGGGGGACTTGGGTCCTACTTGTTATCATGCAAAGTGTACTTAAGGTTGAGTCTTAAAAGAATATTTATCCTAAAGTTATCATGCAAGATGACCCTAAGGTTAAGGATACAAGGGAAATCCTAACTATGTGGTAATGCTTGGATATCAATCCTAAAGTCTAGCTCAATACAATCTCAATCAAAGGATTAAGATGAATCAAGACTTCATAAGGGAGTATGCTATCACACACAAGCATAGAAATAAAAATTTCAAAAGCATAAGGTAACAACCACAAATAAATCTCAAGTACTTAAACAAGCCTTAAGAACAAGCAAAAATGTCAACCTAGAGGTAACTACCCACCCACAACTTTGAGTACTTAACCAAGACTCAAGATAAGTCAACTTAACCAAGTATGACTCAAACAATCTAACCTTAAGCCTATCAAGAACCTAGACTAAGGAACAAGTATAATTTATACGTAACCACCAACAACCATCTTAAGTTCTTAACTTAGACTCAAGACAAATCAAACTTAACTAAGTAAGACTCATACAACCACAAATTAAGCCTAAACAGACTCAAGAAAAACCTAAACACTTAAAAAAGTATTAGGAAAACAAAACAACAATCCTAAGCTTCTAGGTAATCACCTAATCTTAAAAGCATGTGATCAAAACATGGCATCGAGATTAACATCAAAAATCAATAATACAAGTCCCTAAGGAAAGTGTTAAACATGTCAAGAAGAATCTCATTTTTAAACCCTAAGGTTAACAAATAATACATCTCAAAGAACTCAAGTCAAGGCATACAAGTCATGAGGTAAAAGATGATTTCACATCACAATCAAATTCTCTAAAGAACAACCAACATGGAAAGATAGGGTCACACCCCTTGATAAAGCAAGGCATTAAAACAATTAGACAAGATTCACCAATCAACATGTCTTCAAATGGAAATGAATTTAAAAACTTCAAGTTGTAATCCTAAGCATACATTAGGTTCTATTCTACCCTAACAAAGGTGTGATTGCAAGTGCAAAAGCAAAGCATCCAAGTGTTTAGACATGAAACAATGATCAACAATTATTCATAAATAAGTAATTCAAACAATTTCAAGTTGTACTCTAAACATGTATTAGATTCTATACTACCCTAACAAAGGTGATTGTAAATTGTAAATACAAGGCACCAAACAAACATCAAATAAGATTGACATACTTTCAAAAGAAGAAACAAACTTAAGTTGAACATCTAATTCAAAGTATCAAACAACATGTCAAAGCTTAAAGGTTATCATCCTGGAAAATTCTCATCATTTAGCTCAAAGGATCTCATGGCATCATGTGCACAAGATTAACAGACAACTAAAAGTTCAATCATCAAAGTAACAACCCTAAAGCATGCTTCTAATTTAAACTTCTGAAGCCACACTTCAAGTGTCAAAGCATAGTATTAATAGCAAAGGACAAACACCAAAGCACAAATAAATCCCCTAAGATTCATACTCCTAAGAATTAGGCACTTTGGCTCAAGACCAACCAAACAATCTCAACAAATGAGTAAAGCAATCATGCATCTACTACCATGTTATCAACTTAATCATAAAAGAAAGTTTCAAACACAATATGAATAGGTCAAAAGGTAAACACCTTAGCATCATTCAAACCCCTACGGTTCATACTCTTAAAGGTCATGCATTATGGTTCAAGATATACCAAAACTATCACACCAAAGGAATGAAACAATCATATATCTAATCATTAACATGGTATCAAAAATTAATGCACAAGAAATTTTTAAAACATGAGAGGAATAGGTCAAGAGGTAACTGATAAATGCTTAATTCATGTAAAATGTCCTATTATAACATAGCATTTATTTTACTTAAATTGCAAGTTCCCCAATTATTGAATAAAATTATTATTGTGCAAGTTTATTTTGCTTTGTTATCTTTTGTGTAGGTTTTGGCCCTTAAAGAAAAACAAGAAAACAGGCACGTTGCTAAGCAAAAGTTGCATTGAAAAGTTTGCTTAGCGAACCTCCAACAAAGTCATGGCAAGAAAGTTTAAATTCATACAAACAGACAATTCGCTAAGCGAAGGTACAGCGAGAGCCCGATTCAATAAGCGAGCCATATTTCTCTTAGCGAACCCAAGATAGAGGAAAAATCACCCAGTTCGCTTGCAGCGAAGAACAGCACAGGAAAGTTCGCTTAACGAACTATACTTCGCGTAGAGAACTTTGGGGGTTTGAAAGATATTTAAAATACTTAAGGCTGAAGAAAGGTAGTTCGCTAAGCGAAGCTCACATCGCGTAGTAAACTTTGGCGGCTTCATAAAGGCGGTTTAAAAGGCAGACATAATGGACAAGAAACACATACTTCGCCTAGCAAAGTAAAGTTCGCGTAGCGAACACAGACGGCCAGAACTGCTATAAATATAGCATAACTCAATTCAGTTGGGATATCCAGTTTTGATCATTGTAATACACTTTGTAATATAATAGAGGTAGTAATAAAGGAGGTTTTAGGAAGAAAGAGGTGGATACACATCAAGAGTTGGGAAATCGTCGTTGATGTCGTTCCAACTTAATTCTTCCATTGTTCATCATGCTACCATGAGTAGCTAAATCCCTCTCTCTTTGGGATTGGTCAAAGTTCACCAAAACAAAATGTATTTACTTTGATAATGGCGTTATATGCAATTTATGTTTGAATCATTATTGATGTTATCTTCGTTTTATCGTCTAAGATAACATCTATTAAACTCTAAATTATAGACATAGATTTAGATTTAATATTCACTTTAAGTATTGAACCTTAATGCTACCGTATTATTTAATAGGCCGAGAAATCTTCGATTAAACCATAAGGTAGAATTCTTATCAAATGTTTAGACATAAACTTAGTTTGTGAGCAATACGTGATGATAATGAAACATGCCTAAATTGTGTAGAACTGATCTGAGATTTGCATATTGAATCGGTGAATGAAAACCAATTCCCAACAAGTCTATTCCTTGAAACTTATCTTTAGTTTGTGTGCTTTTTACTTTTCGTAACTTAAATCATACATCTTGAAACTTTTGCTTAGAAATATAGAAATTGTTGAACGGTTTTGATATCGCCTCAATCTCTGTGGATACGATAAACACAATACTTACACTTGATTTTACTACAACATCAATAACCAACTAAGCATTATTCAAACTCCTAAGGTTCCTGCTACTAAGGATTGGACTTTAGACTTATAAGACCTAAACAATCAATCACAATGAATGGACAATTAACCAAGTATTCAATTATTAATATGTGGTCAAGATTTGGCATACAAAGAAGTTTCAAATTGTAATATGAATGAAATAGTAGGTGGCAGAAACTTGACAAAGAAGTTCAATCCAAACATGGCTCAAAGTCAAGAAGAAGTTTCAATTGAAACATGCTTAAGAATTAGGTCAAAACATTGATCATTCATCAACAATTTATACCTCAAAAGGATTCATCACAAGCATGACAAAAAATATTTTAGAGCCTCAAAATTATGGGTTATTTAAACATGGAAAAAGCTCAAATTATAGGTCAAGAAAAGTCCCCAAAATTATTGCACAAATGCATTTAAAAATGTAGCTCAAACACAAAGTACAATCATCACTTAGGCACAACGAAATGATTCACCTAAAACATAGCATGGCATTTATCAAAATGTCAAAATAATAATGCAACAAATCATGGGAAAGTCCCTAGGTAGGATTCAAGAAAGATTGCACAAGTGCATCTCAAATCATTACACAAACTCAAAGCACAATCATCAAATAGGCAAGGAATCGAGGCTCAATAAAACCACCTAAGCATGACCTCGAATTCATCTAAAAAATGCATCAAGACCACATGAAATACCTAAGAATATATGTGTCTAAACATGGTAAAATATTTGGCTCAAAGAGGTTTTAACCAAGGCATCACACAAAGCTCACAAGAAAGCATCAACAACAAAGCATACATTTGACAAAAATGACTCTAATTAAATAAAATAATATGGGAAAAATAAAATAAAAAATATAGAAAATAAGATGAAATATCAAAGTATTTAAAATGAATTTTTACAATTTTTTATCATGTAAAAGTTTGAAAAAAATGAAAAGAAAATAGAAATTGAACTAATGCTGAGATAAGGTGCAATGGAGTAAAAATGAACTAAGCTCAGTTAAAATGCGCTAATGGGTTCAAAAAAGTGGGGTGTGGATAGGAAGCGTGTTAGGCCCAATTCTAATATTAATCCATTTATCTGATTTAAAGCCAGTTAATAAAATGAGGAAAATGACATGGCAAGTATTATCATGCATGGACCAATCACATGTCACCAACGTAATTCATTCAAATTTGAAAACATGAGCCAACTAAACCCTAGATTCTTTGTAAAACCCCAAATCTACCTGATAATTATAAGCGAAAATCAGAGTATTATAAAAACTTTCAACAAACAATGGGATGTCACATTTCCACTTATAACAACAAACAACCTGTAATTTATTTAACAATGATACATAATATTCGAAAACACAACTTTATTCAATTGAATCCAACTTCTACTTATAATTTTGAATCAACTTAGAAACATCTTTTATACAACTGAAACAACTTTTAAACAACGAAGTACTTAACAAAATTCCAGTTAATACTTCCTTCAATTAAAATAAATGTCAACTTAGAATACAACAGTTATAACATAATAACAACTATCCCCCTAGTGCTACGTATCAGAGTCAGACCCTCTTGACTTACCATAGAGCAACATAAAGACTTCATAAAATTACGTCGAACTTCCACAACTATTCTTGAGTACATGCCCATTTCCCATGGTAGGAGAAATATCAGCAGAAGGGGTGAGATATCTTACAATATAAAGGAATGCATGATAAATAAAATAGAAGATCTTTTTTCAATTGAATATTTAAGATTTGATTTCCATGGCATCCGAACTTGCTCTTTTTGGGTCTTTCTATTTTCCTCCCTTGTTTCACGTTTTTGTTTGGCCATTTGGGATGTTTTATCACAACAAGACTTCTTTTTCCCTTTTTTTTATTTATTTTAATAGCCTAATGATAATAATTAAAATACTAATAATAAATAAACATAATAAACCTTATATTAACAATAATACTTCTAATATTAGTTATTGACACTAATTAATTATTAATATTAACAATCACAATAATTAGCAATAATATATTAATAATACTAACACTAATAGTTAGTAATTATTTGTTAAAAAAGGATTAAACGATGAGGAACAATGGGCCCAAAACAAATTGGGTTTCCATGTTTGCTATTCACACCCCAATACCATTTTAAGGGAATTTTATAAGAGATCGAGTTTAATAATAGATATATTAAACCCTATGACTCTTAATTTTTAACACCCTTAATAAATTAAAAGATGTGAATTATATCGGATAAATTTTGGGGTATGACACTAGCAAACAAGGGTAAGTGAGTTTGTACCTCTTCCCCTTCATCTGAAAGACCCTCACCAGAGACAAAATCACTCAAATATGATGGTGCTCTTCTAACTCGGGGTGTTATCAGAGGAGCCGCTTCATCTCCTTCATTGCCATCACTAGATTCGTTCCTCACCAGAGAAGCTACGTTTTCGTCTTCACTACCATCGTCGGAATCCTCCACCTCTTCACTGTTGCCATCTTTCCATTCCAAATCAAACGTGTTATCTTCTTCAGATTTCTTCTCCCAATTCCACTTCCCATCTTCTTCAAAGACAACATCGCGGCTGATAATAATCCTCTTAGAGGTAGGATCATATAGTCGATATGCCTTTGATTCTGCACTTACATCAAAAAAGCTTAACAACGACTCTTATCTTCAAGCTTTGTTCTCCGAGCATCCGGTACGTGAGCATATGCTATACAACCAAAGACTCTGAAGTGCGTAACTGAAGGTATCACCCCACATCAAGCTTCCTCTGGCGCCGTTTCCTTCATCAATGATGTTGGACATCTTTTGAGAACATAGAGTGTCAATTTACCGCCTCTGCCCAGAATTTTTTGGAACATTTTTCTCAACCAATAAGCTCCTCACCATATTCATCACAGTTCTATTTTTTTGCTCGGTGACTCCATTATGCTGCGGTGTATATGTAGCAGTTAATTGCCTCTTGATTCCATTCATTTTACAATATTCCTTGAACTCCTCTAATGTGAATTCACCTCCACGATCTGTTCTTAAACATTTAATGGACAGGTCTGTTTCTTTTTCAACAAGAGATTTAAACAACTTAAAGGTAGTGAATGTGTAATACGGTGAACTGACTTTTTTATCGAAATGTCGCGGTAAGCAAGAGTCGCCACCGACTTTTATTTTATCCAATAAGAAAGGCTAAAAGAACATGAAAGACCTTTTTGAAAGATTTTGAGTTCGGGTGGTAAGTTATACAAAGGGAAGGTGTAAGTCACCCTTTGCATCCAATGGTTATCCATGGGCTCTTAATTTCTTGGCTCACTTGTTTGTTTTGAAATGTTTGAAAAGTAGGGTGTGAAAAGTAATTTGATTTTTAGAGCAAGCAATTAGTAGCAACTACCCTAAGTTTGAAAAAACGTTCTTTTAGCTTTTCGGGCGAAAGGATCTATCCATACCATGAGAGGGCAGGAAGTCTTTCAATTGGATGTTGAAGGGTCATCGAGAAATTATCGTTCGCCACAAGACTGTCCCTTACCATAAAGTAGGCAGGTAGTCTAAGGGAAAGATATAATAGTCATTTAAGGCATCATGCGAGGATACCTTAGCAATTGGGACAATCATTCCTTATGAGGCAACCTCGAGGGAGTTTCAATAATTTTGAAGGCAACATTGCTTTAGGTATCCTCGGAATCGAGGGACTTTGACTATTTAGTATATTTAGAGGCAACAAAATTAAGGCAGCAATTAATAGGCAACAGGCAACAAGAGGGATTACCCTAAAGGTGTGTGTGTGGCACAATCACGTGGTTCAGTTCGAATATTTAATCTTGTAATTAGTTATCCTAATTCTGTTAAAGGCTTCCACTCCCTAAGATTACTAACCACGCAGTTAAAATAAAATAAAATCAGAAATAAAATTTCCTACGCTATTACAATAAACACCTGCGGGGATGGGAGAAATTAAAAGGCGGAAAAATAAGAGGGATCAATAATTAGTATGAACATCCTTGAGTGCCTTGATCTTCCTCGAACCCTTGATTGACTCTGAACATCTGAGAATTAAACGGAAAATAAATAAAAGTGGTGAGTGTAGGACATATTCATTAACTAGTGAGGCAAAACCCTAATTTTATAAGGCAAAAAATAAAAAATATTAATATTATTAAACAAGCAAAGGATTAGAAACTTAGCTTTTTTGGTCGGGCGAGGCGCGTAATCGGAGGATCTAGAGATAACCTCAGATCCTGTGTGAATGAGTCTTGAAGGACCATGGTGGAACAGCAGTCTCTTAGGCGTTGGATATGCCACTAGGGAGATCTAACGGTTATGAGGCAAGGCTCTTACGTGAGCGTATACTGAATGTGTGTACCGGATCTGAGAACAAGTTATACCAAATAATGGTTAAAAATAATAGACGTGGTCATGGTTCAAACCCACGTCTCAATGAATGCTATGCAATCCCTCAGCCATCTGTACCACACGTTTTTGTTGTTAGAAACATGTATCACAATTTTTAAATAGAAAACGCCAATATATAAAATGAAAAACTTTAAAACTCAGTCAAGTGTGGGCCCCAGTTTTCTGCGACCGGCCAATCATAATAGGAGAGAGGGTGGGCTTCTGTTGACCCGCCAATTGGAAGAAGGAAGAGAGGGAGCTGAAATATTGACCAGCCAATGAGTGAGCATTGCGTGTGGCCCACTACTGTTCATCATCTTCAACGTTTGGATCTTGGTTTTAGCTACAGTTTTTGCTTCCTCTTTGCTGCGAAAACGCTACGAATGGTCGTAGCTGAACCTGGACATATTAAAGCTCAAAAAAACAACGTTAGTAAAACGTGAAAAGCACCTAGATCCCCTAAACCGAACCTCATGGATTCAATGGTGGCGCCCTTTTTCTCTGAAACTTCCTGAAAACGCAGATACGGGAGGAACGCGAATCATGCCCCAACAATGGCACATCATACACTAAGCCCCCAAGCTTCGTTCTAAAAGCTCCTGTAGCTTCTATGTAACATCATGATCACAAATATATAACCGTTCCATATTAAAATACAACATAAAATGAATTATGAGATTCAAGAATTGAAAAAAAATATGATGATCATGGCGTGCATATTCATACGTTATAAGAGTCAAAGGATCATGTTTACTTACTCAAACTTACCTTGTGAAGATGATTGAATGATTAACAGGGCCTGAGAATGCTTGGAATGAGAGATGCAAAGTTTCACTTATTCTTGAATTTTTGGAGCCTTGAAACCCTAATGCTTTCTCCCAATTTTCGTCCCCTTGCTGTCTAGGATTGTTATGTATATATAGAGGGATGATTTAGGTTAAAAATAATGGAAAGAAATCATGCCCTTGCAAAGATTAAAATTTGATTTGAATTAAGTTCCAATTTTCTATTTTTGCACCATATCTTTCCTATCATCAAGCCAATGAATTTCAATGATTCAAATTATATATAATATTCATGATTTGATTGGAAAAATAATATTTGAGAATCCCTTGAATATCTTCATTATTTATTTAATTAAGTTTGATTTTTAATGGATAAAAATCAAAAATAAATGAAATAAATAAAAGTATAATGCATGGAAGGGTTTATTGGTCGTGGACCATGTTAGAAACAAGTTCCTAACACAAAAAGATAGGCCCATTCAGAAGAAAATCCTTTTTGCTCAATGTTGACTTTATGCGATTTCTTCAAAATTGGTCAACTTCAACAAGTCATAACTCATTCAATTTTTACCATATGGAGATATTCTAGGACTTTTTAGAAAGCCCAAGATGTCTTCTACAAGCCACTTTGGAACATATTTTGCATTTGGAGATTTTATCTTGATGATACTGCTCCTGACAAAAAACTGCTTTTTACGATCTCTTAGAAGGACCTGTAATGTATTGGCTCATATCTCTTATGCGGAAGCATTTCTTGACCTTGAGCCCAACATCAAAGTTGTAGAGAATGAAATTTCCTTGAGAATAGGCTTTGGTTGGGGAATTTTTGATAAAGTATGAAAGAGATATGGTCAGTCAAAGTTGGGTTGACTTTTAGGTTAAAACCCTAAATTAGAAACTTTTGGATTCGTTGATTTCTGATCTTTCCTTGATGAACCATAATCAATTCTTGATCAAATGGTGAATGATACTTCAATATGAGGATGTTGACAAAAAACCAGGAGTTTTGACTGTACTTTGACCATAGTTTCACTTTTAGGTCAACCAGTCGACTATTGATCGTTTGGACCATTGAGTGGGCAATCTTTTGATTCAAGGCTTGAAACTGGGTATGAGGGTACTTTGAATCGTATGAGAGATCATGGAACCCACTTGAGGTATCAGAAGTTAAAATTCCTTGATTAAATCAGAAACCCTAATTTGGAGGTTGTTGTTCAGGAGAGAGACTGCATGCTTCCTTCTTGTGTATCTTTGAGCATTTGAAAATCAGATGGACTGAAATATGAATAAATATGTTGGGCAAATTTTGGGGTATGACAGAATGCATCTGACTTACAAGCGAGAAAATACACCCAAGCCTTCCTACTGTAATTATAATTGATGCAAATGAAATACCTCTTGTTTCCCTCTAAAAACGGAGAAATCGGACCACAAATATCAGCATGAACCAACTTCAATTTTTCCAACGCTCTCCATGTACTTCTCCTTGGGATTACATCTCGATGTTGTTTCCCTTTCAAGCAATTTGTGCACACAACTTCACCCTCCGGGAAACTTGGCAAGCCTCTCACCATGCTTTTTGTGTTCAAAGTCTTCAACCCTTTGTAGCTGAGATGACCAAATCTTCGGTGCCAGAGGTGAGCCACGTCTTTGGTGTCGTCGGTTGTTTCTTGGAAACACTCTTCTTTGCTTTCACTTTTGATTGATTAAGTGCTCGAAAATAACACAAACATTCAATTTGCTGCCTTGTTGGTTTGGAATACCAAACCCTTTGTGCGGTGATAAATTTGACACTCATTTGACTGCATTAGTACAACAAAACCCCTTTACTATAGCTGCCCAACACTAATAAGATCATTCTTCAAACCGGGAACATAATAGAAATCCCGTACAAGGTGGTTTACTCCTTTTATTGTCAATCAAACACTTCCTTTTCCAGAAACATTCATGCTTGAATAATTTCCCAATCTAACCACCTTGTTGAACCCTTCTTCTAACTCACAAAAAAGTGAAGAGTCACCACACATGTGATTGCTGCACCCAGAATCAATATACCACATAACATCTCGATCGCCTCCAAGCGTGTCGGCATACGCCATTAGCACCATCTCTTATGATTCCTCCAAACCAGCATAATTTTCTTGGCACTCGTACTGGAAGTGTCCAAGCTTATGACATTTGTAACACTCTATTGTTTCCTTACTCCTCGGTTGGCTGCCCCTGCCTTTGATGTGTCCCCGACCTCCTCGAAAAGTAGCACTTCCTTGCCCTCTTCCACCATAGCTCTCTTCATAAGTTACCTTCAAATCATGTTCCTTTTCTCCACTTACTTTGAATTTTTGCTCATGAACGAGCAGAGAACTTTGCAAGGCATCCACAGATAGTTGATCTATGTCCTTGGCTTCCTCAATGGAACAAACAATATAGTTCCATTTCTCAGTGAGGGTTCTCAAAATCTTCTCAACGATCTTGACATCATCCACATCTTCTCCATGATTCCTCATGTCGTTTGCAACCGTCATTGCTCGGCCAAAATAATCAGTGATCGATTCACCTTGCTTCATTGCTAAGACCTCAAAGTCCTCATGTTGTTTTATTCTCTATTTATTTTACTGCATTTCACAAGGAATAAACAGTCATTTCCAGAACTTCTATTTGCTTCTACTATGTTCATGTTACATCTAACATTCTGGTATCAAGAGCAGTGACCTAAGAGATGGGTTCGGAAGAAAATTTTGCAGCAGCCTCCATTCCGAAGTTCGACGGCGACTATGATCATTGGAGCATGGTCATGGAGAATCTCCTTTGATCCAAGGAGTATTGGGATGCTGTTGAATCAGACTACACAGAGCCGAAGAGTAGAGATGGGATGACGACAGAGCAAATAAAGAACTTGGAGGAGATGAAGCTAAAAGGATTTGAAGGCTAAGAATTACTTGTTTCAGTCGCTTGACAAGTCAATTCTGAAGACGATCACGCAGAAGGAGACATCTAAAAAGCTCTCGGACTCCATGAATTTGAAGTGTCGAGGCAATGCTCGAGTGAAGAGAGCTCAACTCAATCACATCTTTTATTTAAGAGTATTGTATATCTTGTTCTTTGTTCCGAGATGCCTATAACAATACATGGCTTTGGACTCTCGAATAAAAATGATACATTTTTTTTATCTTTTTATTTAGTTATCTTGGGAAAAATCTTCTACTATAAAATTACATTATACAATTTTATGAGTCTTTTTTCTTACTTATTTTCCAGAGCATCTCTACAATGCTTCTACGAATATTTATTCGTTTAGTAAACAAAGTATTAATTATTTATGTACCTCATTACTATAAGCATTTACTCAACAAAATCTTGATACGTGTACTTTTAAATGTAGATAGATAAATATAGAGAATATCTCAATCCAACTCTTAGGTAGTTAGTGAAATTTTATTTTTTTTCTATTTTTAGAAGTGTATCCACAAAAACACATTTTTTTTTATTTAACGTTGAATTGTTCTATAGATACATCTACATAACCGTTTAAACAACATTAAAAAAAAATACTATCGAAAATACACCTCTAAAAATAAAAACATTTTTAAAGATGCACGTGAGAACTCCTGAGTGGATAAAAGATTATCTAGTTTGGAATTATTTAAATGCAGCGCTTCAAACAAAATGGCATAAATTAATTAAAGAAGATTGTGTCAAATCAGGAATGAAAGGTTCTTTCAAACCGATAACCCTCACGAAATTTTCAAATACTTCACATTGCTAAAATATTTTATAAAGAAACTTGTATATGAAAAGCCACAGCTTGCACATGGCAATGCCACCCTTTGATACAGTCGTCCATTTCATATAAATATATAAATTAATTAAATATCTTTACCTATAAGGATTGTTTAAAATGATGCACACTTATTAAGTATAATAATTTTATAATATAACCATTTTATTTAATAAGCCTTTTTTTCAATAGTAGGTAGCATGATAGTTATGTAAGTTGACATACAACAAATTAAAATATGTTTGTGAAAAAAACTAATCAGTATTCTAAATTGAAAATTAATATAAACAAAAAGAAATATTCTAAATGTAAAACAAAGAAAGGTGTTTTGAAAACACCTTTTCTGCCTCCATCTTATGAATTGCCATGTGTTCAAAATGGAGTATTTGATGTTAAAAAAAAAAATTTTACTACGATATATTTTTCCAACTCCAACTATGTTGACTTATTTTTCAATCATGGTTCAACTGTCTTCTGTCCTTTTTGTTTTCACTGCAACCAAAATGCAGTCATTTTAACACTCTCTTCCGCATTATTCACTTTGCAAATGTTATACTGCTTTTGAGAATGCATTATTATGTTATACCTGTTTTTTCTCGAATCCCATTTTGTTCTTCATATTTCTTTATGCTTTTCATTCTTCTACCATTCTCATTTCCATCTTCAACCGTCTCTCTTAAAATTGCCCAGCCTTTTGAGTGAATCAAATACATCACCAACAAAAAGGAATTGTGGAAGATAGTTGTGAGGGTTGTAAGAACAAGTTTTGGTTATGCATCTCGCCTTATGTTTTGATGATAACATTACATGATATCTTAGAGAACAATTGAGTATTCTAACGGTTTCTGTCTAGTGTGTAGCTTTTGCTAACAGGTTCTGACTCTGAAGAAAAGGCGTGTGACGTCATCAGGTTTCGAACTCAACATATTCTGACTGTGGAAGAAACCAGTGGTGTTTACAAAGACTCAATCAAGTTCTATAATGCTTCGGTAACAACGATTCTGATGAATGTTAGTGATAGAGCTTTTGATCGTGATTCTTGTGGAAGAGCTTCAAAAGACTTCTTTAGCTCCGAGATTGTGTTGTCCCAAGTTATGAAGATTCTGATGACAAGGTTTTAAAAGAATAAGTTCTGAAGATTCTGAAGACAGATATTCTGAAGACCAAGTGCTGAAGACTATGAAGACAAGGCTCTGGATGAACAAGTTCTGAAGACTCTGAAGATTTAGGCTCTAAAGATTCAAGTTTTGGTCCTTCTAAGCATGCTTCATCAACAACTATCAGAAGCGTCTAAAGATTAGAAAATAAGATCAAAATTCGTTTATGTGAGGAAATAGTATGAGGTACAAATGCTTCCATTACCTGGATAGGGTGGCGCAAGACTTGTACTATGGTACTGTGTTGTCCACCATTTTTTCACTGGCCGTTATGGACAAAATAACCGGAATTGAGTATTCCAATTCTAATATTCAAAGGACTTCTTGTTGGCTATAAAAGGAAGACTTGGAAGATTGAAGAATAAGATAATCGACACTACAAAACTTACGCTAAAACACTGCACAATTATCTATGATTATTCTTTGTATAATTTTGTAAAGCAAGTGAACTTTTGTTCGTTAACTTGCAGCAAGTGAGCTTTTGTACATATACTTGCTTAACACTTTTGTGTTATTTGATTGTATCCAAATTTGTGTAATCTTCTTTCAAGAAGCATCTTTGTAAACACAACTTTTTGTATTCTACTTGTAAGTTGATAGTTGCTTGAGAGACTAGGTTATCGTCAGATTTCTTAAGAACACATTGACGGGTAGTCTTTGTGGTTTGCAACACTGACAGTTGGTCTTTCTTGGGGTTCTGTAATCAGTTCAGTTATAGTGGATTAAGTCTTTGTTGAGAATGTAAAATCACCTTGGCAGGTAGATTGGATTAACTTCATTAACAGTGAACCAGGATAAAAATAATTGTGTATTTTATTTTTGTTCTTGTGTTCTTTGTTTTTGACTTGGGAAGAATTTTATAGTGTTCCTTGAAACCTAATTCAAACCTCCATTTCTTGTGTTTCACCCACCTTCAATTGGCATCAAAGCTCTAGTTCTGGTATTATTTGTTTATAAAAACACTTAACTGTGTCAGATAAAGATCCAAAAAATTTCTGTGAAGCACTATGGCCATTCCACCACCGCCTGCACCAGTTATCAATGAAAGAGATCATTACAACGTCAAACTTATAATATTTGATGGAGAAAGATATGATTACTAGAAGGACAGGATAGAAAGTTTCTTTCTTGGTTATGATGTTGATCTTTGGGATATGGTAGTTGATGGCTATGAACATCCTGTTGATGCAAGTGAGAACATTATTGAAAGAACAAGAATGAACAATCAACAAAGGAAAGAGTATACGAATCATTATAAAGCTAGAACCATTCAGTTGAATGCAATTTCTTATATTGAGTATGAAAAGATAACAAATAGAGACTCTACTAACTCTATATTTGATTATTTGAGAATGACTCATGAGGATAACGCTCAAGTAAAGGAGACCGGGGCTCTTGCCCTAATTCAAAAGTATAAATCCTTCAAGATGGAAGACGATGAAACAATTGAGAACATGTTCTCAAGGTTTCAAACTCCTGTTGCAGGATAAAAGGTTATGAACAAAGGGTATTTGTCGCTACCGAGAAAAATAAACACAGTCGCCACTGAATTTTATTTATCCCAACAGGGAAAGGAAAATATCAAGAAATCCTCAAACAGGGAAAGGAGATGGTCTCGCAACCAAACTTGGATCTGGGAGTCGATTACGCAAGGGGAAGGTATTAGTGACCCTCACGTCCATGGTACTCCATGGGATCCACTCTTGTTGTTCTAATCAAATAGTGTGTGTATCTAATGCTTACTTTTTAAGGAAATACATGCATTAATTATTAAGGGAAAAAACAAAAGGTTTTTTATTATTGAGCTCACTAGGATATCCTTTTATGAAAAGGTTTTTCAAAAGGAAAAGACCCCTAAGGCAAAAAGAGTTTGCATTTGTTGAGTGCTTTTTGGTAGGAGAACTATCTCAAGTTGTTTCCTGAGGAAAAAGATACTTGAACATTTCCTCCTTTAGTTATAAAAGTGTTTAAGAATTTTTATGTGTTTTTGGATTTTTTATCACAAAAGAGTTTTAGTCTTAAATAATGGAAAAAGAAAGAACAAAAGTCTAAGGGGGGACTTGGGTCCTACTTGTTATCATGCAAAGTGTACTTAAGGTTGAGTCTTAAAAGAATATTTATCCTAAAGTTATCATGCAAGATGACCCTAAGGTTAAGGATACAAGGGAAATCCTAACTATGTGGTAATGCTTGGATATCAATCCTAAAGTCTAGCTCAATACAATCTCAATCAAAGGATTAAGATGAATCAAGACTTCATAAGGGAGTATGCTATCACACACAAGCATAGAAATAAAAATTTCAAAAGCATAAGGTAACAACCACAAATAAATCTCAAGTACTTAAACAAGCCTTAAGAACAAGCAAAAATGTCAACCTAGAGGTAACTACCCACCCACAACTTTGAGTACTTAACCAAGACTCAAGATAAGTCAACTTAACCAAGTATGACTCAAACAATCTAACCTTAAGCCTATCAAGAACCTAGACTAAGGAACAAGTATAATTTATACGTAACCACCAACAACCATCTTAAGTTCTTAACTTAGACTCAAGACAAATCAAACTTAACTAAGTAAGACTCATACAACCACAAATTAAGCCTAAACAGACTCAAGACAAACCTAAACACTTAAAAAAGTATTAGGAAAACAAAACAACAATCCTAAGCTTCTAGGTAATCACCTAATCTTAAAAGCATGTGATCAAAACATGGCATCGAGATTAACATCAAAAATCAATAATACAAGTCCTTAAGGAAAGTGTTAAACATGTCAAGAAGAATCTCATTTTTAAACCCTAAGGTTAACAAATAATACATCTCAAAGAACTCAAGTCAAGGCATACAAGTCATGAGGTAAAAGATGATTTCACATCACAATCAAATTCTCTAAAGAACAACCAACATGGAAAGATAGGGTCACACCCCTTGATAAAGCAAGGCATTAAAACAATTAGACAAGATTCACCAATCAACATGTCTTCAAATGGAAATGAATTTAAAAACTTCAAGTTGTAATCCTAAGCATACATTAGGTTCTATTCTACCCTAACAAAGGTGTGATTGCAAGTGCAAAAGCAAAGCATCCAAGTGTTTAGACATGAAACAATGATCAACAATTATTCATAAATAAGTAATTCAAACAATTTCAAGTTGTACTCTAAAAATGTATTAGATTCTATACTACCCTAACAAAGGTGATTGTAAATTGTAAATACAAGGCACCAAACAAACATCAAATAAGATTGACATACTTTCAAAAGAAGAAACAAACTTAAGTTGAACATCTAATTCAAAGTATCAAACAACATGTCAAAGCTTAAAGGTTATCATCCTGGAAAACTCTCATCATTTAGCTCAAAGGATCTCATGGCATCATGTGCACAAGATTAACAAACAACTAAAAGTTCAATCATCAAAGTAACAACCCTAAAGCATGCTTCTAATTTAAACTTCTGAAGCCACACTTCAAGTGTCAAAGCATAGTATTAATAGCAAAGGACAAACACCAAAGCACAAATAAATCCCCTAAGATTCATACTCCTAAGAATTAGGCACTTTGGCTCAAGACCAACCAAACAATCTCAACAAATGAGTAAATCAATCATGCATCTACTACCATGTTATCAACTTAATCAAAAAAGAAAGTTTCAAACACAATATGAATAGGTCAAAAGGTAAACACCTTAGCATCATTCAAACCCCTAAGGTTCATACTTCTAAAGGTCATGCATTATGGTTCAAGATATACCAAAACTATCACACCAAAGGAATGAAACAATCATATATCTAATCATTAACATGGTATCAAAAATTAATGCACAAGAAATTTTTAAAACATGAGAGGAATAGGTCAAGAGGTAACTGATAAATGCTTAATTCATGTAAAATGTCCTATTATAACATAGCATTTATCTTACTTAAATTGCAAGTTCCCCAATTATTGAATAAAATTATTATTGTGCAAGTTTATTTTGCTTTGTTATCTTTTGTGTAGGTTTTGGCCCTTAAAGAAAAACAAGAAAACAGGCACGTTGCTAAGCAAAAGTTGCATTGAAAAGTTTGCTTAGCGAACCTCCAACAAAGTCATGGCAAGAAAGTTTAAATTCATACAAACAGACAATTCGCTAAGCGAAGGTACAGCGAGAGCCCGATTCAATAAGCGAGCCATATTTCTCTTAGCGAACCCAAGATAGAGGAAAAATCACCCAGTTCGCTTGCAGCGAAGAACAGCATAGGAAAGTTCGCTTAACGAACTATACTTCGCGTAGAGAACTTTGGGGGTTTGAAAGATATTTAAAATACTTAAGGCTGAAGAAAGGTAGTTCGCTAAGCGAACCTCACATCGCGTAGTAAACTTTGGCGGCTTCATAAAGGCGGTTTAAAAGGCAGACATAATGGACAAGAAACACATACTTCGCCTAGCAAAGTAAAGTTCGCGTAGCGAACACAGACGGCCAGAACTGCTATAAATATAGCATAACTCAATTCAGTTGGGATATCCAGTTTTGATCATTGTAATACACTTTGTAATATAATAGAGGTAGTAATAAAGGAGGTTTTAGGAAGAAAGAGGTGGATACACATCAAGAGTTGGGAAATCGTCGTTGATGTCGCTCCAACTTAATTCTTCCATTGTTCATCATGCTACCATGAGTAGCTAAATCCCTCTCTCTTTGAGATTGGTCAAAGTTCACCAAAACAAAATGTATTTACTTTGATAATGGCGTTATATGCAATTTATGTTTGAATCATTATTGATGTTATCTTCGTTTTATCGTCTAAGATAACATCTATTAAACTCTAAATTATAGACATAGATTTAGATTTAATATTCACTTTAAGTATTGAACCTTAATGCTACCGTATTATTTAATAGGCCGAGAAATCTTCGATTAAACCATAAGGTAGAATTCTTATCAAATGTTTAGACATAAACTTAGTTTGTGAGCAATACGTGATGATAATGAAACATGCCTAAATTGTGTAGAACTGATCTGAGATTTGCATATTGAATCGGTGAATGAAAACCAATTCCCAACAAGTCTATTCCTTGAAACTTATCTTTAGTTTGTGTACTTTTTACTTTTCGTAACTTAAATCATACATCTTGAAACTTTTGCTTAGAAATATAGAAATTGTTGAACGGTTTTGATATCGCCTCAATCTTTGTGGATACGATAAACACAATACTTACACTTGATTTTACTACAACATTAGTAACCAACTAAGCATTATTCAAACTCCTAAGGTTCCTGCTACTAAGGATTGGACTTTAGACTTATAAGACCTAAACAATCAATCACAATGAATGGACAATTAACCAAGTATTCAATTATTAATATGTGGTCAAGATTTGGCATACAAAGAAGTTTCAAATTGTAATATGAATGAAATAGTAGGTGGCAGAAACTTGACAAAGAAGTTCAATCCAAACATGGCTCAAAGTCAAGAAGAAGTTTCAATTGAAACATGCTTAAGAATTAGGTCAAAACATTGAGCATTCATCAACAATTTATACCTCAAAAGGATTCATCACAAGCATGACAAAAAATATTTTAGAGCCTCAAAACTATGGGTTATTTAAACATGGAAAAAGCTCAAATTATAGGTCAAGAAAAGTCCCCAAAATTATTCCACAAATGCATTTAAAAATGTAGCTCAAACACAAAGTACAATCATCACTTAGGCACAACGAAATGATTCACCTAAAACATAGCATGGCATTTATCAAAATGTCAAAATAATAATGCAACAAATCATGGGAAAGTCCCTAGGTAGGATTCAAGAAAGATTGCACAAGTGCATCTCAAATCATTACACAAACTCAAAGCACAATCATCAAATATGCAAGGAATCGAGGCTCAATAAAACCACCTAAGCATGACCTCGAATTCATCTAAAAAATGCATCAAGACCACATGAAATACCTAAGAATATATGTGTCTAAACATGGTAAAATATTTGGCTCAAAGAGGTTTTAACCAAGGCATCACACAAAGCTCACAAGAAAGCATCAACAACAAAGCATACATTTGACAAAAATGACTCTAATTAAATAAAATAATATGGGAAAAATAAAATAAAAAATATATAAAATAAGATGAAATATCAAAGTATTTAAAATGAATATTTACAATTTTTTATCATGTAAAAGTTTGAAAAAAATGAAAAGAAAATAGAAATTGAACTAATGCTGAGATAAGGTGCAATGGAGTAAAAATGAACTAAGCTCAGTTAAAATGCGCTAATGGGCTCAAAAAAGTGGGGTGTGGATAGGAAGCGTGTTATGCCCAATTCTAATATTAATCCATTTATCTGATTTAAAGCCAGTTAATAAAATGAGGAAAATGACATGGCAAGTATTATCATGCATGGACCAATCACATGTCACCAACGTAATTCATTCAAATTTGAAAACATGAGCCAACTAAACCCTAGATTCTTTGTAACACCCCAAATCTACCTGATAATTATAAGCGAAAATCAGAGTATTATAAAAACTTTCAACAAACAATGCGATGTCACATTTCCACTTATAACAACAAACAACCTGTAATTTATTTAACAATGATACATAATATTCGGAAACACAACTTTATTCAATTGAATCCAACTTCTACTTATAATTTTGAATCAACTTAGAAACATCTTTTATACAACTGAAACAACTTTTAAACAACGAAGTACTTAACAAAATTCCAGTTAATACTTCCTTCAACTAAAATAAATGTCAACTTAGAATACAACAGTTATAACATAATAACAACTATCCCCCTAGTGCTACGTATCAGAGCCAGACCCTCTTGACTTACCATAGAGCAACATAAAGACTTCATAAAATTACGTCGAACTTCCACAACTATTCTTGAGTACATGCCCATTTCCCATGGTAGGAGAAATATCAGCAGAAGGGGTGAGATATCTTACAATATAAAGGAATGCATGATAAATAAAATAGGAGATATAGATCATACATAATTTCACCACTTCATACAACAATTACTACAACTTCACAATTTATCAATATAATACAGCTTTTATCACAACCAAACCATCAACAAAGCAACTTTCATCACAATTTCGTACAACAATAAATAACATATATAACCAGCATCGTGCATCTATTATCAACAATCTACACTACAACATTGTTAATAGCACAAATTCATGGAATTTAGCATGAACCCTAACATTCCCAAAACTACGAAATTGAAAGAATAGAGAAAATCCACAAATCACAACATCACCCACTCACAGGAACCTCTAACAATTTCATAAAACGTTCAAAAAACCATTCATCAATTTCAACATTCATCAACAACATCAAAATTGAAATTCTCACACAGACATGGATATTCAATCATGAAGCCTAATCTCTACCATACCCATCATCATGCCAACCATTAGAGAGTAAGAACCCCACCCTTACCTTAGCAATTTTCTTCAACAGCTTCTTCTTCTCCAATGGAGTTCTCCTCTTTATGCCCTAGCTTTCTCCTCTCCTCTCCAAAACTCTTCTCTTGTTTCTTCCTTCTTTCACAAATGCCACTTTTTAATTCTTTTTCCCAATTCCTTCATTCCAATTAAACATATAATTTCATTCTCTTATTGGGCTTAGTATCCATACCCTCCTTTTACTACCACCAACCACTTAATAAGCCCATATAGAATAATCTAATAATTATATTAATATTATTACCAATATTAATCAACTAATCAACCAACATCAACATAATAACTTATATACACATATTCCAACAATTCACAACTTCACCAATTAATTTGAAATAATTTAATTAAATAATTAATTAAATTATCGGGGCGTTACATTCTTTCTTCTCAGGCGAGCAAAGTCGTCGTTCCAGAGCTGGCACGGCGGAGAAATTTTTAGAAATAAGAAATATCACCGCTCTCCCACTCGAGTTCCCCTCCTAAACTTAAATATGAACTTCATTTTCATTGATCATTGCTCGAACAACATGAAATGAACCACGGACATAAACCCTAACTGAACAAGAACTCAAGAATTCACCATGGATAATGCATAACCAGAGCCTATTGATAACATTAGGACTTCGGTTCATGTCCTAACATTCTCTAGCAACATTAAGAACCTAGAATGATGTGTATAATGAGATAAAATGGAGCTCTGACGATTACCTAACGGAGAAGGTTTGTTGCCTCTTGAAAATGCATAAAGAGCTCACCAAAAGATGCAGAGAGCTTGCATGAACCTTGCTGAGTGCATATAGAAGCTTAGTTGGTCTTGAATCTTCTTCTAAATCTCCAACCAAGTCCAAAACATTTGAGAAGATGATGAAGTTGCACTGAGCATTTTGGTGCATCCAGATAAAAATGGAGGTATTCAGAAGTTCATGTACATCATGGAGATGAATATTTAATCAAAGAAGATAAGAGAATGTGATAGAATGGTAGAAATCGCATTTCTGGTTTTTGTGAGAATGAGAGAGAGTTTATGAATTCGGAAATGGAGAAATGAGTAACTGAATTAAGTTATGGCTTGATGGATGTTTATGTATTGATGCTAGAAGCAGTTAGAGGTAATTATGTGGCTCAAAGTTTGTTACAGCTAGCTAATAACTTTTAAAGCTAGAAAAAAAATGGAAGAATGTACATGGAGCTCAAGCCTTTAGCTGCAACATTGAGGGAGGTATTTTAGCATTTTTTTTCACATGAGGAAAAGGTGTGGTAAGCAATAGGCGTGAGCTGGCATAATGGTATGATGCAAACTTAGTCACCAAGTTTTCAAAAGATGCTTTATGGTATTTTTGGCCAATTATTAATAGGTGCATGAATGGTATAATATAGGTTGGTTCACTTTGGGCAAAAGATGAGTGATTTGAATCATGGATGCAATGGTATGGTGATGATGCATAAGCAAACAAAATATCATAGCACAAATTGAACATGAATGGTGATGTTGAAATGTTGATGATCCTGTGCCCATATGTGCCTCTTTGTATTAATGTAACTTGATGCATGATGATCCAAACGAAGGAATCCTGGTGACAAATGATAGATTGTGGGAAAATGAAAAACTTTCATGTTGGACACAAGTTGAAATGATGCTTGGAATATTCTTGAATCTGCCCTCAAAGTTAGGCCCCTGAACAGACCTAAACACTTAGAAAAAATCTAAGTTACTTGGCCAATTCTATCAACTTGATGTCATGACTTCCACTCTACTTTTCTCCCTTTTATCAATAGATTTTTGGCTCAAACTTTCCACCATAATATAGTCTCAAATGCCCTATTCAAAAGCAGACCCCGCATGTTGAAAATGGATGCTTTAGCAATACACAATTCATCTTGAAAGTCATGCACTTAATCATGTTGAAACACTTTGAAGATTTTCTAAGTCCTTTGACCATTGCACAACTTTAAAGTCTCAACTTTAGCAACCAATATCTCTTGATCCATGAAGCTTTTGAGTTCAAACCTTTTGCAAACATGTAGTATTACACAAGAACTTCAATTATAGCCCTTGATAAAAAGTACATTTAATTTAATTAAATAAAATATAAATCAACATTTCATGTTGGTTTTCTACAAAACTCAGGGATAAGATAATTTATAAAATAAAGGCGAAATTTTGATTCTAAATAAAGCATAAATTTACACGAGTTGGGAATCGGATCTCAAATTTTGAGCTACATTTCCTGTCGATTTTGTACAAAATCGAAGGATAAGATTAAACTTTTAAAAAATGATGTGTTTTAGGTCATTTGACTTCAAATTTTCATTGGTTGAGGTGAAAACTTTATCATGAAATAGATTATTTATAGGAGAGAGAGAGAGAGAGAGAGAGAGAGAGAGAGAGAGAGAGAGAGAGAGAGAGAGAGAGAGAGAGAGAGAGAGAGAGAGAGAGAGAGAGAGAGAGAGAGAGATAGATAGATAGATAGATAGATAGATAGATAGATAGATAGATAGATAGATAGATAGATAGATAGATAGATAGATAGATAGATAGATAGATAGATAGATAGATAGATAGATGAGATATGGGAGAGTAGAGATATAGAGTAAATAGAGGAGAGATGCTAGAATTGATTAATTAATTAATTTGTACAAGGTATGCTAAATAAATTTATTAAAATTATAATGACACTCTAGTGCAGAAACTAAATAGACAAATAGGCATAATTTATTTGCAGAAACTAAATAGACAAATAGACAAATAGACTTATAGACAAATAAGCACTCCATTGTTAAGATTAACACATATGTCAGGGTTAATTTGTGGTTAAATAATACACTTATAAAATTTCTCACAATTTAATTGTGACTAATTCCAGCTTTCTACACAGAGGCATCCAAAAATTTAAGACAAAACTGATAATAATATTGGAATATAATAATAAATAAAATATTTCAACGAGTGAGATGTATGAGATAAAGAGTAAAGAAGGATATCTTGAAACATAATAATAAATAAAACATTTCAATAAGAAAGATGTTGAGAAAAGGATGCCTTGATGAAGAAAGGATAAATTGTTTCTTTGTTATCAAGAAACACACAAGGGTAGAAAAGATGATAAACAAGAAGAACAACAAGGATTGGTTATAACTGCTACTCTTTCCTTTCTCTTTAAAACAAGATTACAAGTTACAAGAATAACAAATAACCCCCTCACCCTAAATTAGGATTTGCAGTATGCAATGATAAGAGACTAGTATGCTATTTATGATAAAACCTAACATACTAACTAATGGGCTTTTTCAAAAATACCCATTACAAGCCAACTTAGGGTACAAGTTAACTTAAACAGTTGGACATAATAAACAGGCCCAATTCGAAATAATAACAACCCTAGCATTTCAACAACCACATACTATAACACACTTCGACTACACTATGTAGGTCTTCGACACAATCTCTGTCAAACCAGAAGCTACCCTTCGACACACTAGAGTTTGATCCAATTCTCACAAATCTCCACATTGGAACAAACTCTATAACATCAAAGGACAAACTAGCTTTCTTCGTGCAGCTTTATCAACTGCATACAGTGGAAAAACTTGCAACTCAGCAATGTCTTGGTGATCGTATCAGCAGCACTGTGATCTATCGAAACCTTCAGCACTTGGACTTCTCCACGCTTGATTACTCCTCTGACAAAATGCAACCTCACATCGATGTGCTTAGTTCGCTCATGATATGATGGCACTTTGACTATCGCATTTAACAGTGATACCTCGACCTTGAAGTTTCATCTCCTTCGCAAAATCATCAAGCCACAATGCTTCTTTCACAGCTTCAGTTAGGGCAATATACTCCGCTTCAGTGGTTGATAGAGCAATAACTTTCTGAAGTGTTGCTTTCCAACTAATTGTTGTGCCAAACATAGTGAAAACATATCCAGAAATAGAATTTCTAGAATCCATACAACTTGCATAATCAGAGTCGACATATCCTTCAATTACAGCTTTACTATTTTCACCCAAGGCTCCATCATAAATTAGGACCCTGTTCAGAGACCCATTTATGTACCTTAAAATCCACTTCAATGCTTGCCAGTGAGCCTTTCCAGGATTCGCCATGTACCGGCTTACAAGACTTACTGCATATGCTATGTAGGGTCTAGTAGAGACCATAGCAAACATCAAAGATCCTACTATATTAGCATATGGAATTCTATTCATATAAGATCTTTCGACATCAATACTGCAACACTGATCAATACTCATCTTAAATAGAAGGTTTGTTAGAGTCACAACAGGCTTTGAATTCGACATACCAAACTTGTCGAGAATCTTCCGTAGGTATGCCTCTTGAGATAAGCATAATTTCGACTGCTTTCTATCTCTTCGAATGTCAATTCCAAGAATCCTTGATGCAGCTCCCAGGTCCTTCATATCGAACTCCTTATTGAGTTCAGCCTTCACCCTCTTTACATCTTCAACATTGTTGCTTGCTATGAGAATATCATCCACATAAAGCAACAAAATAACAAATGAATTACCAGGTAGAAATCTGAAGTAAACGCAATGGTCGAACTGACTTCTAATGAAACTTATGCGTGCCATGAACTTGTCGAATCTCCTATTCCACTATCAAGGAGATTTTTTTTTGTCCATATAAAGATATCTTTAGCTTGCACACATAATCTTCCTTCCCCTTTTTGACATACCCTTCAAGTTTCCTCATCAGGATTGTTTCATCTAGATCACCATACAAGAACGCAGTCTTCACATTCATTTGTTCCTGTTCAAGATCAAACTGTGCCACTGTGGCAAGCAACATTCGAATGTACATATGCTTCACAACAGGAGAAAACACATCATTGAAGTCGACACCTTCTTTCTGAGTGAAACCCCTTGTGACCAACCTTGCCTTATATCTTTTCGACGCCACTCCTTCGATTCCTTCCTTAACTTTGAAAATCCATGTACAGCTGACTAACCTTGCTCTAGCAGGTTTCTTGATCAGTTCTCAGGTGTGATTATCATGAAGAGATTTCATTTCATCATTCATGGCCTTCATCTATTCAGTCTTATTTCGACTCCTCATAACTTCCTTATAGTCTCTAGGTTCTTCGTCTAGAACCTCACTTGCAGAGATTAAGGCATAAGCTATAAGTTTTGCATACCCAAGTCTCTGAGGTGGCTTGATGACTCTTCTCGACCTATCTCTTGCCAACAGGTAGTCATTGACAGTTTCCTCAACTTCCTTAGCATCTTCTACTTCTTCTTCAACTTCATCTGGAATATGCAATTCAGCATCAACTTGCTCCACCTCAATATGAATCTCTACCTGTTCCAGCTCTTCGTCAAATTTTTCTGCACTTCGATTAACATCATCAATTTTCTTAAAGGCCATTATAGCTTTATTGAAAACTCCATCTCGACTGGTGATACTCCTTCTGTGACCTGGCTCTAGGCACCATAGCCTATAAGCTTTGAATCCTTTAGCATGTCCCATGAACATGCCTTCCAGAGCTCTAGGTTCGACCTTGTCTTGCCTAATGTGAGCATAGACTACGCAGCCAAATACTCTAAGTATGTCAAGATCAGTTGGATGTCCCGACCAAACTTCTTCAAGTTTCTTCATATCTAACGTTGTCGATGGAGATCTGTTTATCAGATATGTTGCTATCGAAACAGCCTCAACCCAGAACACCTTCTTTAACCTAGCACTAGTCAACATGCATCTAACTCTCTCCAAAATAGTTTGATTAAACCTTTAAGCCAAACCATTTTACTGTGGAGTACCTACAGTAGTTCTATGCCTTGCAATACCAGAGGCAACACAAAAATTATCGAATGCCTCATTGCAAAACTCAAGGCTATTATCAGTTCTCAACCTCTTGACCTTTCTGCCAGTCTGATTTTCGATCAGAGTCTTCCAATATTTGACATTCTCAAAAGTTTCATCCTTAGTCTTCTGGAGAATACCCATAATTTTCTAGAATAATCATCTACTATGGATAGAAAATACCTCACTCCTGAATGTGATGGACACCTTGCAGGCCCCCAATGATCAGCTTGGATATAATCAAGGGATCCATGTGTTCTTTGTTTGCCTTTGTTGAACTTCTCTCTGCAAGATTTTCCAAGTACATAGGGTTCACAAAACTTCATTTTTTCGACTTTGTCTCCACCAAGCAGATTTTGTTTCCCTAATTCGACCAGACCCCTTTCACTGACATGGTCCAATCTCATGTGCCAAATTTCCGTCTTCAACAAAGGTTTTGTGGATGCAACATTTGTCAAACCACTTAAAACTTCAGCCTCAAGGGTATACAAGCCTTGTTTCTTCACGCCTCTCAAGACTTCCTTTGACCCCTTCATGACTCTTAGGATACTTTTCTCTCCTTGGAAAACATATCCTTTCTTGTCAAATTCACTAAGAGAAATCAAATTTCTCTTTAAATCAGGAACATACCCAACTTCATTCAACAACCTTATTGACTCATCATGGAGCTTGAATCTCACAGATCCAACACCTGCAATCTTGCAAGCTTTATTGTTTCCCAGCAATACAGATCCACCATCTTGATCACATAGTTCCTCGAACAAGTCTTTGTTTGGAGTCATGTGCCAAGTGTAGCCTAAATCCATAACCCACTCCTTACTCGAGTCACCACTTGAAAGCACAAGAGCATCACATGATTCAAAATTATCTTGAACAATGGCTCCATTGCCATTATCCTTACCTCCATGATCTTTCAGGCGTTCAGGGCACACCTTTCTTATGTGACCCTCCTTCTTACAATGATAGCATCGAATGCCAGATGCTTCGCCACTGTAAGACTTCTGCTGACTTTTTCCCTTCTTCTTGTCGAACTTACCATCCTTTCGCAAGAATTTTTCTTTAACGTTCAAACCTTCACCAACAGTCGAAGGTTTATGCTCCTTTAGTTCGTTCAAGTCTTTAGAATACAGGGCTGGTTGAACTTCTTCAAAGGTCAGGGACTCCCTTCCATACAAGAGAATTTCTTTGAAGTGAGCATGTGATCGAGGCAAAGCGCATAATAGTAACAGCGCTTGATCTTCATCATCGATCTTCACATCAATATTTTCAAGATCAAGAATCAGCTTGTTGAACATATCTAACTGCTCATCCAACACTTTGTCTTCAATCATCTTGAATGAATACAAAGCTAGCTTCAGGTAGAGTCGATTTACCAGCAATTTGGTCATGTACAAACTTTCAAGTTTCACCCATAACCCTGATGTCGTCGTCTCCTTTGATACCTGCCGGAGAACCTTATCACCAAGGCTCAATAAAATTGCGATGTGTGCTTTCTCCATCATAGTCGTCTTCTCTCTTTCTGTTAACGCAGCGTCCATATTTGTCGCTCCCTTCAACGCTTCCAAATAACCCTCCTTAACCAGTAGGGCTTTCATCTTCACGCGCCACAGACCGAAATCATTCACTCGATGAAATTTTCAATCTCATCCTTTGTTGAAGGCATCTTTTCCATGCTCACCGCACCAATTTGTTGTGAAAAGGATGTCTTGATGAACAAAGGATAAATTGTTTCTTTGTTATCAAGAAACACACAAGGGTAGAAAAGATGATAAACAAGAAGAACAACAAGGATTGGTTATAATTGCTATTCTTTCCTTTCTCTTTAAAACAAGATTACAAGTTACAAGAATAACAAATAACCCTCTTACCTTAAATTAGGATTTGCAGTATGCAATGATGAGAGACTAGTATGCTATTTATAATAAAACCTAACATACTAACTAATGGACTTTTTCACAAATACCCATTACAAGTCAACTTAGGGTACAAGTTAACTTAAACAATTGAACATAACAAACATGCTCAATTCGAAATACTAATACCCCTAGCATTTCAACACCCACATACTATAACACACTTCGACTACAGTATGTAGGTCTTCGACAAAATCTCTGTTGAACCAGAAGCTACCCTTCGACACACTAGAGTTCAATCCAATTCTCACAAAAGACATAAGACATAAATAGTAGAGAAGGAGATTTGGGAGAGATAAAAGTGAGGGAGGAGATGAAGAGAGAAACGAGAAAAAGATAGGATGAGAGATGATATTTTTGTAATTAAAATTTATTTTTATTTTATTTTTAAATAATATTTGTATTTTTGAAAGGTAAATAATAATATAAATAAAAGAACGAAATAGTACATACAATATACAAATGAGTAGGCATATAACATAAGATAGGCAAAAAATTACAACAACAAAATCGAATAAAAACAAGAGGAAAAAACTACAAAGTGAAAAACTAATAAACTACCACAAGTCGGACTCTAGAACAACTGCCCTATAAGAACTACACCCCAATAAAAATAAATTTAGAGCTCAAGGTAGTTGGATCCCCACCATCGAATCAAAAGCTACTTGGGAAGAAAGAAGGAAACATACACACGTCCAATCTGGCCTTACATCTCGGTCAGCTATTGATTAATTAGAATGATATGGTTTTAGAGCTATTTTGTGAAGGTGCGAGAGATTTTTAGTGAACTATCCAAAAACCTTTTTCAAACTAAAAAAATATTTTTTTCTCCACTTGTTTCATGATTATTGAAATACTAGAAAAAATAGTCTCATTACGGACCCTTCAAATAGTACAAATCACAGCAAGCCAAATCATAGAAAACTCCATTGACTTCGCTCTACAACCTAAATCAAGAAAACTATTAAAGAGAAAGCTAAGATCCCTATGAAGTATTATTTGTCACCCCAATCATCTAAAAATCATATATCAAATACTGATAACTAAATCATAAGTGAGAAACAAATGAGAAGCCGACTCGACAATGTAAAGCTGACACAGAGTATAAGCAGGGTCCACAATCACATTTATCTTAATTTACTGAAGAGTACAAATTTATATTTTTATCTTGTTTTTTACTATCTATTTTGTCTAATCTCATGATCAATTTCGAAATCAAATATAATATAATAAAAGTTATCATGTTTAATGCTTTGCTTTTAATACACTATAGTCACTTTACAATTTTAACATAATTTTTTAATATCTGCTTTACTACTTGTTACTCTTTTTTCTTTTAATTTTTTTATTTTATTCTCATAATATTATACGGTTACATGATTATCATTCTCATATATAAATTTAATTATATTTATTTGTAATTTATATAAATGAATTAAAATCATTAATGGAATGTCCGAACCTGGAAGGAATTCGCTCCAGAATGGCGCTGAATGTGGAAAAATTATAGGCAACATGTCCTCGACTTCCGTGTTAGTGATACTGAAATGAAACCATCAAGACAATATATGAGTTAGTACAGATCTGTTACCACCCCTGATTTATTTGTGGCTGACCCTTACTACTTAATAGACACGGCCAACAAAACTACATCATCCCACAACAACAACAATACCCACAACAACAACAATCTCAACAACAACAATACCCACAACAACAACACCAACGACAACAACAACAGTACCCAGAACAAACTCAATACCAGTACAACTCCCAACAACATAACTACCAAAAGTACAACCCATTCCAAACTCAGTCTCAACCACTTTACCAACAGCAAGACCAATACCAAGAACACAACCCATATCAAACTCAGTCCCAACCACTATTTCAATCACGCAGGCAACCACCTCGCTAAAATCATAGACGACCCACCCATTACCAAGAGGCAGGCTCCTCTAGATCATTCAGCCAACACAACGAGGCTGATTCCTCAAGAATCCAACTAATTCCCGACTTGGGTCCACATGATGAATGTGATCGCCGCGACCCACTAATATCACAAGCCTCTCACTACCGTAACTCATATGGCTACGCAACACCAACCAAAATATTTGCCTTTTATTAAGGCAGAGCAAGTTCCGCCGAGTGCTACCAACCAGAAATCATAACTCCACCTCCTCCCCCACCACCATTTCAAAGCTATGAGGAAATGGGTAACCGACTTTACGACAGTCGGCTTCTGAGATGTTATGGTGGCCTTGACGATTTCCTTGACACCGACCTTATTGACAACACAATTCCAAGGCCATCCATACAGACACAACAAGAACCACAAAGGGGAAAGGTGGGGCTCGCGGCGTTACACATGTTCCACGTGTTCGGATAGCACCTAGATGCGGAACCGACGGTCGTTACGGTGATGAGAGACACTAATCGTATTTTAATTTTCCCTTTATCATTTGTTGTTTTTGTTGTTTTCCAATGTATCTGTCAGTTTAAATTAATGAAATTGTTTGTTTCTATTTTTTTTCCAATCGTTGAATCAATATTTGTTAAAACAAAAAAACAATTACACTAAGGCGCCATCTGAGATAGCAACCTTAATTTAGGGACAACATTGGCGCCATCCCAGATGCCGCATACACCTGAAAAATTAAAGGTAGGCGCCATCCCAGATGGCTCATGCACATGGGTGCCCTACCAAATTTGGTTATTTGTGTAAATTTTCCCAAATTATTGTTTTATTTTAATTTTTTTTAAACATTGTTATTTTAATTTTTTTTCACATATGGGAGTAAGCTAAACTATTTGTTTAATAATATTTTCAAAAATATACTAGTAGTATTTCTTTTTTATCAACTCCAAGTCAATCGTGGGGTTTTATTGGATCATGTGTTGCACACAGTTTTTTGCAGGTAGTTGCTCACTTTTCAAGTCTCTAGTTTAAAAAATTTGTCAATAAATAAATAAATATTCAAACTTTGAATTTTCCTTCAAATATTAAAAAACAGTTATTGCTCAAGTTAAAGGCCAGCTCTCGTTAGAAATTGTGTGGTTATGAATTTCTTCGTGTTATATCTCCTACCTTTCATTTAACATTGAAGTCAAATGTATTTTGTGAACATTAATAATAAATAATTGTATGCATGTGAATCTAGGAGAAATAGAGACTAGTTGTCTAGTTGCAACAATTTGGGTTAATGTTTCCTATCGGTTATTTCATGCATGAGTTGGAATATTAATTCATAGGGTCATTTGTTGAGAGTGACCTGGTTAATATGTAAATAGCATTGATTAGCATGATATCAAATTTCTTGGTTATTTAAATTTCATCTTCAATATAACTAACTACTTTAGTGGACAACGCATTAGTGAGTCCATGAAATTCAAGGTTCAAGTAATCAAAGGGACATATTGGAGGATAGTTTTAAATATAGAACTCATTGATTCAATGATTTTATAAAAAATGACAACAAAAAAAATGAGATTGTCTAAAAGAAGAACTCATCAAACATGTTATAAAAGAAATATGGTTGGGTCATGTGCAGTTGAATAGGTTACAGTCATTGTTGTTTCATTCAAAAAATTTAGAAATCATATCTCAGACTCAATGGGTGGATTATAATTTGTAATGATCATCAATTAAGACACTAAATAATTTAATTGCAATAATGGATAGGGGTGATAATGAAATATAGAGAAAATTTTATTTTATTTTTAAATTAATAAAAAATTGTCATTAATTGTTTGGAAAAATTACATATATTAGTTTTTATATAAAAAAAATTATTACTTTAAGTAATCTTCTATACTTTTTCTAATCGATTTTAAGTCTGCATTACTATGATTACAAAATATTATTCATTTTAAATAGAAATGTTTAACATTCGAATGAATATATTTTTTGGCTTTATACCACCGGTTTAGTCCGGCTCGGGGGCGAGTGGTTCCATCCCCAAAGTATTATTCATTAAACCGGTTCGGGGACGAGTGGTTTCAGCATCAATCACCACTGTACCAACTAACAATTGGTTAATATGAAAAATATTTAGATATATATAAACGTAACACTTAATTTTATAAACAATCAATTGCAATTTTTTTATAAATTAAAAAATAAAAATAAAATTTTTTTCTCTCTTTTATTATCACAATCCCTCCATAATTCTAGTTAAAAAATAAATTAAATTTAAAATTTTTTCACTTCTTATTGATCGTTATTAAAAATATTAATATATATACATGCAAGTATTATCGTATAATATTTGATTTTAAGTATTTAGATCATCTACAGTTTTTTGTTTTTCTTTTTGAGTGATCTCTCCTTTTCATAATTCATTCGGTTGATTGATACATAAAAAAAATATGAGTATGGCAAAAAAATTGAACTGAGGCCAGGAAATTGTTTGAAGTTAGATGAAGAATAACCACATGCACTTCTTTCTGTAATCAAAAGCTATTCCATTAATCAAACACATAAAAAGAAAAATACAATATAAGTATAAGATAGTAGAACCAAAAAAGCTATTACATCAACCACTTTTGCAAATGGAAAGCAACATAACCTTAACCTAATAAGCTAATAGAAAATTAACCCAAACTCAAACACTCTATGTGTCGCTATAGTATGTTTATCAATATATAATTTGTAACTATAAACTCTCAAAGACTGTATTTGTTTACAACTTCCAATTATTTTGTAGTAATAAAAACCATATTCTATACACCATACAATGAGTATAAAAACAATAAGAAAATCGAGAAAAAGGTAGATTAGTTCGGTTGGTACGGATTCATCTCAACTCGTAAGAATATCAGGGTTCAAATTCTCGTATCATTTTAGAACTTTGTTCGACATCCATTATGTCTTAGGGTTTTTTCCGTCCATGTTTAACATGATTCAGACCCAACTCACCTAAACTTTTTTTCATCATCGCACGATACGATAAGAAATGAGAATATTTTTTTAACAAGGTCTAGAAAAAGAAGCATCCCTAGGAAAATCAAAAGGGCTCCAATTACCAACTAACAAATCTGCATGATGAATTTGATCAAGACCAAGTGGTGATGGTGGTGGTGGAGGTTGAGTGACTTGAAATGGAAGGTTCATCATCATTTCAGAATTGGACCACATCACATGATCATCATGTGATGATGAATCCTCTTCACCAGGCAAAGGTGGTAGCTCAAAGTTCACACTACCATCATCATGAACTCTATCTTTTCGAAGCGTCTGCATAGATTCGAGTTCGAACTCACCAAAATGTGTTACCACTGTGGACGTGGATGGTACTAGTAACTGTTCTTGAAGATTCAAACACCCTTTGAAACCATGTTCTAGTTCCGACAAATTCAAACTACTAGAACCAACTTCAACATTCGATAACAACCTCGAATTCTCTAAAGAAGGGTCGAAACTGATTTTTTGAGAACCAGGCTTTTGATTAAGGAAATTTGCGTAAACTAAAGCAAGATCAATATTGGGTTTATGATATTCAGCAACCAATGTAGAGGAAGTAGAAGATGAAACATTATTAGTCCTTAAAACAGGATCATGAGAATGTTGTTTTAACAAGGTTTTGTTATTGTTGTTGTTACCTCTTCTGTTTTTTCTGCAGCCACCACCAACAGGGACGTTTCTGAGGGATCCACCTTTTGTCCAATATCTTCTGCATCCTTTGCAAAAGTATCTTGGTTGAGTTAAGCTGTAGTTGTTGTAGTAGCAGAATTTTGTGTTGGAGGAACCACATCTTGGACAGTTTGGTGATATCTCAGTTGTAGCTTTCCAACCACTCTCCATGTCTGCATCAGTGTGATATAGAAAAGTGTTGTATATATTGCTTTATACCTCTCTTTGTATTTACTTGTTTGTGTTTGGGGAGTGAGAGAAAGAGAGAGGAGGGTGTTTAGAGAAAGTGACTATACTACATAGTTGAGTTATATATATGTGATACTCACTATAACTAGTACTAATTTATGTGAGCTGTATAAGTTTATAGGACATACATGAATTTAAGCTAATAATAGAGTTTTAAAAAGAGTAAAAAGTAAAATGTTGGTATCACTATTTTTTGTCTAATAGATTAAATACAAAAAATTTATTTATTAAGGATGACAAACCAGCATGTTTATGTCGGTCTCATTTAGTTCTGTAGTTTTCAAGAAAATGAAGTGGGCGGCACAAAACGCATATTGTTGAGAGCGTAGACTTAAAATTATAGTTCGTCTCGCAAAAAATTAAGGCGGATGGGTATGTTGGAACTGCATCTTTAAAGTCTAAAAAATTATTTAAAAAATTTGTTAATGTCTGCACGCGAAAAAAACCAAAAAAATTAAGTGGAGTGGATATATTATATATTGCGGGTTTAAAATTTTGGTCTGTTCTGTAAAAATGTGTGAATAAAACATACATAATCAACAGACCGAACTCGTTTTACTACTCTTATATGAGATGTTGTAGATTTAAACTTACACTCTTAAATTACTTTGTCTGTCCCAAAATAAGTTTTATAATTGACACTTTCATACGGCTTAAGAAACCGTAATAAATAAATGGAGAGAAGAGTGACTTTACCAAATTATTCTTATTAATTACTCCCTCCGTTCCTTTTTAAGTGTCGTTTTAGAAGAATTTTTTTGTTCCTATTTAAGTGTCGTTTTATAATTTAATGTTATAATTTGTCAATTATACCCTTATTTTCTCAATAACTCTACCTCACATTTTTCAATTAGTTATTGGAAAAAGAGAATGTATGACTGAATTTATTTAGAAAGAGAAAAATAAATAAGGGTATGATAGGAAAAGTAACTCTAATAATCCACTATCTTGGTTGGCGAGCTTTTTGCTAAAATGACACTTAAAAAGGAACGGAGGGAGTATTGATTAATTATTGATGTATTCAAATTAATGTTAACTAAGAAAAAAAATAAAATATCAATAAGAATTATTAGAAAATATAATTGAAAGATTAAAAATAAAATTTCATTAATCTAAAATATAAAAAAATTATTATTATTTTAGGATGGAAGGAATACTATTTTTGCCATATATACCAAATGAGGTGGCTTTACCTATTTATTTAATGGTAATAACTAATGTAGTATCGGTGAAGTTTGAGTTCTCAAAGCACATTATTGAGTGTTGGTGTGCACATGAGATGTATGATCTTGGAAATGTATATGTATTCATGCACATGAACATGCATAAGGTAAATAAGCCAGGTAGTGTGCCACTTAACCGTAGGCTGATATAGGGTGTCGGTGTTCACGTGGCATGATATTATTGGTTTAGATGAGGGTGATTTGGGAAGCAAAGCCATCGAAAGTACAATTTCAGGTTCCTTTCAACAAAAGACAGATTATAGATATCAACACATTCCTTCAAAAGGGTAGCATCCCAACCTCACAATTGTCACTAATCAATTACTATCATCATCTATTGCTTCTTCACTACTTAGTAGCTAGATACTCACTCTTTTAATTAGTGACATGTATGAATTTTTCAAGTGTTTAAGCGAAAAACTAGAAAATATAGATATAAAATTAAAGCAAAATGGGTAAAAATAAATAAAAATTGAGTAAAAAATTTGTTTGATTGATTATATTTGCTAAAAGAACTTTATAAGTGTGGTATTTATAGGAAAATTTAGTCATACTAACAACAATGGTGTGGTGTGAAGAATTAAATTTTGCTCGATTTAATTATATTTGTATTGCTTTACTTTTTTCAGTACTAGATGTACGTGACGCCCCACATTCGACTTATTCTTTCCTCTTTTATTATATTTTAGGTTTCTTTAATTCACATATGTGATATTCCTTTATAATGCGGTTCCATATTAATAGGAATATCAGTTATTGATATTACAAATAAGTAACATGAGCAAAATGTCAAATTATCTAGGTTTACTTGGTTTTGATTGACTCTTAACATTTCTCTTGCTCTTATGTAGCTTAGTAGAAGAAAGATTCAACTCATTTGTATACGTCTGCTTTCATAATCGCATAATCTCCCTTCAACTAAACGATAATTCATCTAATCATAAATTTGATTTGCTTGTCTATTCCAGCTAATAAATTATTTATTTTTAAGTGAACGAAAATTACTTGCATGTGTCGACACATACGTGTTTCGTGTTGGCACATGTACTGTTGTTTTAAAGCTTGTAGCCTCTGTTTGTATGTGTCAGCTCATCCCTCTATATGTGTTGACACATGCTGCATAAATCACTCTATGTGTTGACACATACATGTTTTGTGTCGACTCATGTGCTATCATTTTAAAGCAAAAACTCTTTGTTTCTTTGTGTCAACTCAAAAACCTTATATTGGTCAACTTGTGCAATTGCATGAGTTGACTCATGACATGCTACAGGTCGACACATGCATCAATGTCTACCATCATGCGTCGACACATAACTTACATGTGTCAACACGTACTGAAGCCAATTTTAAAAATCAATTTTCTGTTGAACTCTAGGTCTTTCTTTTGCCTCCAAGTCTCACACATATATATCATACATGGATCCTTTTCAACTTGATGAAACTATAAACACATATTTGATTGCTATTCATCTGCAACCTTGCACCTATGCATACACACAAATAAAGTACAAATAATTATTCAATATTTGGGTTCCATCTAGACTCGGTTGATAACGTTCAATTTAGGTTGGTTGCAACCTAAGGTTGGGTTGAGAATCAATGGGATTTCATCCGAAAAAACTGAGTGTTTGTCCTCCAAGATCATTGTGGATTTGGGGGTTATGTTAATAAGAAAATCGAGTTGGATTTTTCCTTTATGATCTTGGTGAACTGAAGGTTTTGGACAGGATTCATGAATTGGGTTTGATCGAGTGAAAGCTTTGAAGAAGGGTGGTGTCTGTTAGAACAAGATTTGTTCTGATCAATTATCTTAGTTTTGATGATAACAACAAATATGAATTTTGCTTAAGATAATATGGTACTCTAATCCAATGCAATTTCCTTTTCAGGAAATATATATAAAGAGTACGCATAATTCAGCGCTCAGAAGCTTTGTCTCAAAGGGTTCAGCATGCAACATCAGAACATGGTCTGGCAAGACATCAGAAGATGGTCGAAGCAGAATCAGAACATGGGTCTATGGAAGCATCAGAAGAACAAGAGAACAGAAGCACTGAAGTTCTGATGGTATCACGCTCAGAAGCACTTCAAGGTCAGAAGATCAGAAGATGCTTTGCACCAAGCTGTTTGACTCTGATGATATTCAAACGTTGTATTCACAAACATCAGATCAGAAGGAAGTACAAGTGGCAAGCTACGCTGACTGACAAAAGGAACGTTAAAAGCTACTAAAGGCTACGTCAGTAGACACAGCGTGAACAAGGCTCGAGGTAGTTGACAAAAGCGTATAACATTAAATGCGATGCTGTACGGAACACGCAAAGCATTAAATGCACTCAACGGTCATCTTCTCCAACGCCTATAAATATGAAGTTCTGATGAGAAGCAAGGTTAACGATCCTGAACAAAACAACGCCTATTAACTTGCTGAAACGCTGTTCAAATTCAAAGCTCAGAATCTTCATCTTCATCAAAGCTCACTACATTGCTGTTGTAATATATTAGTGAGATTAAGCTTAAACGATTAAGAGAAATATCACAGTTTGTGATTATAGCTTTCAAGAAGCATTTGTAATACTCTTAGAATTGATTACATTAAGTTGTAAGGAACTAGAGTGATCGTGTGGATCAGAATACTCTAGGAAGTCTTAGAGGGTATCTAAGCAGTTGTTCCTGGAGTGATCAGTGTGTGATCAGAAGACTCTGGAAGACTTAGTTGCTGACTAAGTGGAAAACCATTGTAATCCGTGCGATTAGTGGATTAAATCCTCAGTTGAGGTAAATCATCTCTGCGGGGGTGGACTGGAGTAGTTTAGTTAACAACGAACCAGGATAAAAATAACTGTGCAATTTATTTTTATCTGTCAAGTTTTTAAAGCTACACTTATTCAAACCCCCCCTTTCTAAGTGTTTTTCTATCCTTCAATTGGCATCAGAGCGCCGGTTCTAAGGTGCAAGCACTTAACCGTGTTTAGAAAAGATTCAGGAAGAGAAAAACGCTTCAGTAAAAGATGGTTGATGAAAGTGAAAAGTCTACACCTGCATCTACATCTGGCTCTGCTGAGCAATACAACGGTAACAATGGTTATACTAGACCGCCGGTATTTGATGGTGAAAACTTTGAATACTGGAAAGATAAACTGGAAAGTTACTTTCTTGGTCTAGATGGTGATCTATGGGATCTTCTGATGGATGGTTACAAACATCCAGTAAATGCCAGAGGCGTAAAGCTGACAAGGCAAGAAATGGATGATGATCAGAAAAAGCTTTTCAGGAATCATCATAAATGCAGAACTGTTTTGCTGAATGCTATCTCTCATGCTGAGTATGAGAAGATATCTAACAGGGAAACGGCCTATGACATATATGAGTCCTTGAAAATGACTCATGAAGGAAATGCTCAAGTCAAGGAGACTAAAGCTCTAGCTTTAATCCAGAAGTATGAAGCCTTCAAGATGGAGGATGATGAAGACATTGAAAAGATGTTTTCAAGATTTCAAACTCTTACTGCTGGATTGAGAGTTCTTGACAAGGGATACACCAAGGCTGATCACGTAAAGAAGATCATCAGAAGCTTACCCAGAAGATGGGGTCCTATGGTGACTGCATTCAAGATTGCAAAGAATCTGAATGAAGTTTCTCTGGAAGAGCTTATCAGTGCCTTGAGAAGTCATGAAATAGAGCTGGACGCAAATGAGCCTCAAAAGAAAGGTAAGTCTATTGCATTAAAATCCAATATCAAGAAATGCACTAACGCTTTTCAGGCTAGAGAAGAAGATCCTGAAGAATCAGAATCTGAAGAAGAAGATGAATTGTCTTTGATCTCCAGAAGGCTAAATCAACTCTGGAAGACCAAGCAAAGGAAGTTCAGAGGCTTCAGAAGTTCAAAGAAATTTGAACGTGGAGAATCTTCTGATGACAGAAGATTTGACAAGAAGAAGGTCATGTGCTATGAATGCAATGAGCCTGGACACTTCAAGAATGAATGTCCAAATCTTCAGAAGGAAAATCCCAAGAAGAAGTTTCATAAGAAGAAAGGTCTTATGGCAACCTGGGATGAGTCAGAAGATGATTCAGACTCTGAAGATGAGCAGGCCAACTGTGCGCTGATGGCGACAGAAGATGACGGATCAGAATCTACATCAGAATCAGATTCTGAAGAGGTATTTTCTGAACTTACTAGAGATGAGTTAGTTTCCGGTCTAACTGAACTTCTGGAACTCAAGTCTCAGATTAGTCTCAAATACAAAAAGCTGAAAAAGCTATTTGAATTTGAAACAAAGAAGCTTGAGTTGGAGAATTCTGAATTAAAAGAAAAACTTTTAAAATTATCCAATAATGTTGGATCTCCTTCTGATTCAGAACAATCCACTCCTAGTCTAAACCATATTCTGAAAGAATATGATTTAAGTTTCAGGAAGTTCTTATCTAGAAGTATTGGCAGAAGTCAGCTAGCTTCTATGATATATGCTGTGTCTGGAAACAAAAGAGTCGGCATTGGTTTTGAGGGTGAAACCCCATACAAACTTGAACCTGTTGATGAAATGAAATTCACATACAAGCCATTGTATGATCAGTTCAAGTATGGCCACTCCCATGATATTAGGCACACTTCACATGCTCAAAGTTTTCACATAACACACACCAAAAAGCATGTGACACAACCTAGGAAATATCATGAAACTCACATTAAAAATTATCATGCTGTTCCTCCTAATGCTTACAATGTTAAACCCAAGTTCAATCAGAACTTGAGAAAATCTAACAAGAAAGGACCCAAGAAAATGTGGGTACCTAAGGATAAGATTATTCCTATTGCAGATATCCTTGACTGCAAAAAGGACAAAGCACAACATGTCATGGTACCTGGACTCTGGATGCTCACGACACATGACAGGAAGAAGGTCTATGTTCCAAGACCTGGTGCTTAAGTCCGGAGGAGAAGTCAAGTTTGGAGGAGATCAGAAGGGCAAGATAATTGGCTCTGGAACTATAAAGTCTGGTAACTCTCCTTCCATTTCTAATGTACTTCTTGTAGAAGGATTAACACATAACCTCTTATCTATCAGTCAATTGAGTGACAATGGTTATGATATAATCTTTAATCAAGAGTCTTGCAAGGCTGTAAATCAGAAGGATGGCTCAATCCTATTTACAGGCAAGAGGAAGAACAACATTTATAAGACAGATCTGCAAGATCTTATGAGTCAGAAGGTGACTTGTCTTATGTCTGTTTCTGAAGAGCAGTGGGTCTGGCACAGAAGATTAGGTCATGCTAGTTTGAGAAAGATTTCTCAGATTAACAAACTGAATCTGGTCAGAGGACTCCCTAATCTGAAATTCAAATCAGATGCTCTTTGTGAAGCATGTCAGAAGGGCAAGTTCTCCAAACCTGCATTCAAGTCCAAGAATGTTGTTTCTACCTCAAGGCCATTAGAACTCTTGCACATTGATCTGTTTGGCCCAGTCAAAACAGCATCTGTCAGAGGGAAGAAATATGGATTAGTCATCGTAGATGATTATAGCCGCTGGACTTGGGTAAAATTCTTGAAACACAAGGATGAGACTCATTCAGTGTTCTTTGATTTCTGCATTCAGATTCAATCTGAAAAAGAGTGTAAAATCATAAAGGTTAGAAGTGATCATGGTGGTGAATTTGAGAACAGATCCTTTGAAGAATTCTTCAAAGAAAATGGTATTGCCCATGATTTCTCTTGTCCTAGAACTCCACAGCAAAATGGGGTTGTAGAACGAAAGAATAGGACTCTGCAAGAAATGGCCAGAACCATGATCAATGAAACCAATATGGCTAAGCATTTCTGGGCAGAAGCAATAAACACTGCATGCTATATTCAGAATAGAATCTCTATCAGACCTATTCTAAATAAGACTCCTTATGAATTGTGGAAGAATAGAAAGCCCAACATTTCATATTCCCATCCTTTTGGATGTGTATGCTTCATTCTGAACACTAAAGATCATCTTGGTAAGTTTGATTCCAAAGCACAAAAATGTTTCCTTCTTGGATATTCTGAACGCTCAAAAGGCTACAGAGTATACAATACTGAAACATTGATTGTAGAAGAATCAATCAATATCAGGTTTGATGATAAGCTTGGTTCTGAAAAACCAAAGCAGTTTGATAATTTTGCAGATTGTGATATTGATATATCAGAAGTTGTTGAGCCAAGAAGCAACGCATCAGAAGCAGAGCTTCTCAGAAGCAAAGAATCTGAAGATCAAGTATCAGCTTCTCTGGAGGATCTAAGCATTTCTGAAGAACCATCTATCAGAAGATCATCCAGACTCATCTCTGGTCATTCAGAAGATGTCATTCTTGGAAAGAAGGATGATCCAATCAGAACAAGAGCATTCCTTAAGAACAATGCAGATTGTCAATTAGGTCTTGTATCTTTGATCGAGCCAACTTCTGTTGATCATGCTCTAGAAGATCCAGACTGGATAATTGCTATGCAAGAAGAACTGAATCAGTTTACAAGGAATGATGTTTGGGATCTTGTTCCTAGACCAGATGGATTCAATATAATCGGCACAAAATGGGTCTTCAGAAACAAGCTCAGTGAGAAAGGTGAAGTGGTAAGGAACAAAGCCAGACTGGTGGCACAGGGTTATAGTCAGCAAGAAGGGATTGATTATACAGAAACCTTTGCACCAGTGGCCAGGTTAGAATCTATTCGTCTATTAATTTCATTTGCCACTCAACATAACATCACTCTCTATCAAATGGATGTTAAGAGTGCCTTCTTAAATGGTTATATAGATGAAGAAGTTTATGTCCATCAACCCCCTGGTTTTGAAGACTCTATGTCTCCTAATCATGTTTTTAAACTTAAGAAATCATTGTATGGATTGAAACAGGCTCCCAGAGCTTGGTATGAACGCTTAAGTTCTTTCCTTCTGGATAATGGTTTCACTAGAGGAAAAGTGGACACTACTCTCTTTTGTAAAACCTTTAAAAGGGATATTTTAATTTGTCAAATTTATGTAGATGATATTATTTTTGGAACATCTAATGCTACACTTGGAAAGGAGTTTGCTGAGTCTATGCAGGCTGAGTTTGAAATGAGCATGATGGGAGAACTCAAGTATTTCCTTGGAATACAAATAAATCAAACATCAGAAGGAACGTATGTTCACCAAACCAAGTATGTGAAGGAACTTCTGAAGAAGTTTAATCTTCTAGACTGCAAAGAAGCCAAAACTCCTATGCATCCAACATGCATCCTAGGTAAGGATGAGGTAAGTAAGAAGGTAGATCAGAAGTTATACAGAGGTATGATTGGATCTCTTCTATATCTGACTGCTTCTAGACCTGACATTCTGTTCAGTGTTTGTTTGTGTGCTAGATTCCAATCAGATCCTAGAGAATCTCATTTAACTGCTATTAAGAGAATTCTAAGGTATCTGAAAGGTACTACTAATGTTGGTTTAGTTTACAGAAAATCTAAAGAATACAACTTAGTAGGATTCTGCGATGCTGATTATGCTGGAGACAGAATTGAAAGAAAAAGTACTTCAGGAAGTTGCCAATTTCTTGGAAGTCACTTGATCTCTTGGTATAGCAAGAAGCAAGCAACTATTGCTCTATCAACAACAGAAGCAGAATATGTCGCTGCTGCTGGTTGTAGTACACAGATGCTCTGGATGAAGAGTCAGTTAGAAGATTATCAGATATATGAGAGTAACATTCCTATATTCTGTGATAATACTTCTGCTATATGTTTATCTAAGAATCCTATTCTTCATTCAAAAGCTAAACATATTGAGATTAAACATCATTTCATAAGGGACTATGTTCAGAAGGGTGTTATATCTTTAAACTTTGTGGATACAGACCATCAATGGGCTGATATCTTTACAAAACCCCTGGCTGAAGATAGGTTTAAGTTCATTCTGAAGAACATCAGTATGGATTTATGCCCAGAATGAGAAGATGAGAAGTTCTTATGTATGAGTATCTTCTGAAATGAATGTGAATTTTTTTTTAATCAGAAGTTCTGATTGAAATCTTTTAGAAATTATGATTCGGTTATTACTAACGTTTCATTATCTAAGTTGATTCAGAACCTCTTTTAAAGCAAAACAGCTGTAACGTTTTATCTCGGGATGGTAAACCTGTCGTTACTATTCATGGATAAGCGCGCGTGCAGTTGAAGGGACGCCGACCATAGGTAACTGTGCTAGTCACCTCATTTGTCTTTATTATCTCTCCTCATGTCACGTAACATTAAATGCTATTCATCATTCGTTTCATTTTATTTTTTTTAAATACTCTTCAAACACTTCTCCTTCCCTCTCATATTTTCTCTATTCACTCTATCTTTTTGCATTCATATCAAACCCTAGCTGTTCATTATCTGCAAATCCATCATGAACTCTTCATCAAGCCCAGGAAATCATGAAAATGATCACAACAACAAGAGAAAAGCTGTTGAAACATCTCCTTCCAAACCCAAAAAGATAAAGATCACCTATGACCCTCTCAAGGTGAATCCATTCGAAGCAATGTTATCTGGAAACTATTCTAGACGTGTGTTTCAACCCCCTGGTGAAAGCCCTCCATCATCTCCATCTTCTTCCTCATCTTGTTTCCTTCTAGACTCAACTTCCTCTTCATCTAACCCTTCCTCTCCCTCAACCCATTCCGAAGAAATCTCTTCATCTTCACCCGCTGAGAATGTTGTCTCTGATAAAGATTGTGGAAGATCTGCATCAGAACCAAGTCTCCCTGACCCCTCGCCTGGAAGCCCAAGAAGCAGTCAATGAGGCGTTTCACTCCTTCATGGCATGCTGGCACAGACTTTGTCTTAGCTAGGGTCTTAGGATTTGGTCTTAGTAGTTTTTCTTTCCTTGTTGCATCTGCTTGTTAAACATATTCATGTAATATCTTTTGATTATCAATGAAAAGTTTCTTTGTTTTTACATTCCAGTGATTTTATTTGTCGTTTTATTCATCTGAATCTTTTGAAATATTCTTTTTGATGTTATGACAAAAAGGGGGAGAAGATAAATGATAAATGATTTGATTAATCTATCAGTTGCTGGGTAAAGCTCCCACACATTCACTAACAAGAACTGCAAGTTCTATATGGTTTAAGTGTTTTGCAGGTATAGAGAAGTGAAGAGAATCTTCAAAGCAAACACAAGAAGCAAAACCATGGAAACTGAAGCAAGCCGAGTGCTGTCAAGCTTCAGAGATCAGAAGCAAGAAAGAAGAATGAATCAGAAGCACTGATAATAGAATTTGATCCATATTTGTCTATTTGTTCTGACAAAATTCTATTTGCTCTGATACATTATTTTAGCCTATATGGCTCTGATACATATAATGTGTTCGAATATACATTTTATGTTCTGACTCGTTCATGCTGACTTTTGTAGTTTAGTTTTTGTTCTGTAACATTTCAGGATGTAGAGATGCTCTGATAATGCTCTGGTACATTCAACAATGTTCTGATACAAATCTAGCATGAAGTGATGTTGGTAGAAATTCAAGCTCTGAAGCTATCCGAGGGAAGCAGAAATTCAAAGCTGTGAATGTTCTAAAGATCCAGAAAACTCAAGTTCTGAAGCTGTCCTAAATGGAAGCAGAAATCAGAAGCTGTGAATGTTCAGAAGATCAAAGAAATTCAAGTTCTGAAGCTGTCCTAGATGGAAGCAGAAGTCAGAAGCTGTGAATGTTCAGAAGATCAAAGAAATTCAAGTTCTGAAGCTGTCCTAGATGGAAGCAGGAATCAGAAGCTGTGAGTGTTCTAGGGATCTAAGGAAATTCTAGTTCTGAAGTTGTCCTATGGAAGCAGAAGTCAGAAGCTATGAATTCTCTGAAGACAGAAGCTTATATGATCGTCTCTACCGAAATAATCAGGGAAGTCTTTTATTAAAGTTCTTCGAGTATTTATTTCAGGGGGAGATTATTTATCTCAGGGGGAGATTGTTAATCTCAGGGGGAGACATATTCATATGCTTATGCTATAGCTGTGCAATTTGTCTTTTGCCGTCTGTTCTTTCTGATCGCAAATTCATATCATTTATATATGTTTTTGTCATCATCAAAAAGGGGGAGATTGTTAGAACAAGATTTGTTCTGATCAATTATCTTAGTTTTGATGATAACAACAAATATGAATTTTGCTTAAGATAATATGGTACTCTAATCCAATGCAATTTCCTTTTCAGGAAATATATATAAAGAGTACGCATAATTCAGCGCTCAGAAGCTTTGTCTCAAAGGGTTCAGCATGCAACATCAGAACATGGTCTGGCAAGACATCAGAAGATGGTCGAAGCAGAATCAGAACATGGGTCTATGGAAGCATCAGAAGAACAAGAGAACAGAAGCACTGAAGTTCTGATGGTATCACGCTCAGAAGCACTTCAAGGTCAGAAGATCAGAAGATGCTTTGCACCAAGCTGTTTGACTCTGATGATATTCAAACGTTGTATTCACAAACATCAGATCAGAAGGAAGTACAAGTGGCAAGCTACGCTGACTGACAAAAGGAACGTTAAAAGCTACTAAAGGCTATGTCAGTAGACACAGCGTGAACAAGGCTCGAGGTAGTTGACAAAAGCGTATAACATTAAATGCGATGCTGTACGGAAGACGCAAAGCATTAAATGCACTCAACGGTCATCTTCTCCAACGCCTATAAATATGAAGTTCTGATGAGAAGCAAGGTTAACGATCCTGAACAAAACAACGCCTATTAACTTGCTGAAACGCTGTTCAAATTCAAAGCTCAGAATCTTCATCTTCATCAAAGCTCACTACATTGTTGTTGTAATATATTAGTGAGATTAAGCTTAAACGATTAAGAGAAATATCACAGTTTGTGATTATAGCTTTCAAGAAGCATTTGTAATACTCTTAGAATTGATTACATTAAGTTGTAAGGAACTAGAGTGATCGTGTGGATCAGAATACTCTAGGAAGTCTTAGAGGGTATCTAAGCAGTTGTTCCTGGAGTGATCAGTGTGTGATCAGAAGACTCTGGAAGACTTAGTTGCTGACTAAGTGGAAAACCATTGTAATCCGTGCGATTAGTGGATTAAATCCTCAGTTGAGGTAAATCATCTCTGCGGGGGTGGACTGGAGTAGTTTAGTTAACAACGAACCAGGATAAAAATAACTGTGCAATTTATTTTTATCTGTCAAGTTTTTAAAGCTACACTTATTCAAACCCCCCCCCCCCTTTCTAAGTGTTTTTCTATCCTTCAGTGTCTTGCAAAGGAGTAGCGTGAGACAGTGAATCAATTGGTATTATTGGGTGACAATAATTCGCAATTTGGATTCGACCGAGTGAAAACTTTAAAGAACACTGGTTTCTTGCAAAGGGGTAGCGCGAGACGGTGAATCATATTGGTATTGTTGGGCGACTTGATCGAGTCAAGATCAAGGGGAGAGACATTGGAAGGATCAACAACAAACTTAGGATTTGTATGGTTGAGTTTCTTCAATTCTCTTGTAAAAATAATATATTTGCATAGTAAGAATTTATCTCAATTCCAAATTGGAATTGGGGGCAGGTGTAGCCGCAGTAAGGACGATCAATGAAGTGCCTAAACAACTCCTCGTGTCCTCTTTATATATATATATATACATATATATATATATATATATATATATATATATATATATATATATATATATATATATATATATATATATATATATATATATATATATATATATATATCTTGCAATAAAATTTCCATTATCAACTTGTTAAGCACATTGATTGAGCAATTGGTTAGTAATAAGTTTTTGGAAAATTTTTTTATCATTGTTGAGTTGTTGATAGTCTTGCAATCACTTTGATAGTAATAGGATATGAATATCGACAAACTTGAAAGAAATTTATGAAAAATCAATCGCACACCAAGTGTTCGATAATTTGACACTTTATTATTTTGTGTTTTAATTAATTGGAAATTGGTTGGCTTGTGTCTGCTTGAACGGTTAATTTGAGAAGTCAATTGTTAATGTTGATTGTCGCATTGTCATACCATACACATTTGCACGTATCTGAGTTCTAATAACTTGTTCGATTTAGACGACTTTCGATCTAAACACGAAACTTCCGCTCCTCAAAGTTTACACTCTTTTCAAAACCTTTAAAACTTAAATTTTTAAATAGGGGATCTATTCAACCCCCCCCCCCCCTCTCTCTAGATAAGGTCTCGTCGTCTAACACTAGATCATCGAAGAGGGACAGAGGTAAGGATGTTTCCCATGAAGAGGTAAGGATGTTTCCCCGAAGTTGTTGTAATACTTCATCTTCATGGGGACTGTAAAAGCCAATGCATCTAACGTTGCGAGGAAAGATTTCATTGCGATACAATTGTAAGCGCTCTGCAATGAATCGCCAAGAAATACATGTTCATAGTCCTTTCGTCCTTCCCTTCTCAAACAAAAAATGAAAATTCCACGTCTCTGCTAGGGAGAATAGTGGACTCGTTGAACACCATAAGGTTCCTACCTTCTTATGGTTCAAGATGTCGATCTTGTAAGCTTAGATTCGTGAATCATTGGTGTACATGACATCACAAGAACTTTTTTAACAACAAGGATCCTTGATAATAAATGGTTTGTTGTTGGGGCAGTTACAACCAATGCGAGCATCGCATCAGAAACCTCGTCAACCTTCTCGTTGTTCTAGAACCCTAAGATAGGTTTGTCTTCTTCTTGCTTTCTAGTTGTCGCAGATGATTTTGAAGATCTTAGGTTGAATGTTTTTTGTTTAATTTCCCCTGGCCAGATGATCCACCTTTGATCAAAGATATGGCGAGGTAAGAGGGTGGTTTAAGGTCGATGAGCTTGTTGTGACTTCCACAAATGGATCAGACTTCATCGCCTTCTTTCAAACGAGATTGTTGTAACGATTCATGACTTTTTGAATCACAAGGCTCTGATCATGGAAATTTGTGTGAATCAGAAGTTGATTCCCATTAATGGCATCACTGTGTTGTTCAAGAATCTGAAACAGTTAAAGACGGGGTGAAATAAGACTCGAGTACGGTAAAGCGAGCTTCCGATGCGATAGATCGAGGTGGATCTAAAAGGTTAGGATTCCAACGTTCAAGTCTGTGAATGAATGAGAAGCAGTCTGAATATGAGAATAAATAGAATATATGGGTCTCGATGCATGAAGAGCTTTATATGTGGAAGACGATTAGATCTACCCCAAGTCATCCGGCGTGAGAAGCGGAGGACCCTTCGATTTAATTTGACAATGGACAATCATCTGAGAGCAATAATCGAGTGTTGATCTTTTAACTGTATAATCACTCGAACTTTAACAATCTAGCTCGTGCATTTAGATTGGATCTTCTCATAATTGAGTCTCTCCGACTTTGGGCATAAGGCTAGTTCGAAACAAATGTGCTAAACACTTGTCTCAACCTTGAAGTGGAGTTTTTTTTTTATGAAAAAACCTTGAAGTTGAGATGATACTAATGTTGCGCTTCTCTAAACACAAGTTTGTCTCTTGAGCAAGAAAGATGCACATGGGAGCTAAGTACTAAGCATTTTTAGAAGAAAGAATGTCTCTTCATCTTTCATCTCAACTCGATGATACGGAACTTTTCGTTGACTCTTATTTCTTGGATCATGGGCTTCTCGGATCATGCAATATTAAGATTTCATTGATATTCGTAGAATAATATATAAATAAATAAAAACGCAAATCATTTATTACTTGTTTTAAGTATAATAATCCTAAAATTCCTCACCTCTTCCCCATACAACCTGTTGTAATACAAAAATATGCAAGCGTGCATTTTGTTGATGGAGGGCTTTTACGTTAATGAGTCTAGTCGAATTTAAACCACATTCTAAATATACAAGAAATCTCTTCATTTAACTTATTCTTAACAAATGTGGCGCCTTACTCACACTTATATGTTTCATATATTATTATGAGAAAAAGATAAACTATGGACAAAAATTGTGTCACACTTAGAGTTCTGGCTAATTTTTTGTATTTCTAATTTTAGTTGTCATTAATTCAATATTTTAGTACTATTGAGAACCGGCAGGTAAGAGTCCATTTATTAGTTCAAATGTCACTCCACCAAAGTATTAAGACACGATAACAAATATGCAGCAGCAGATATAAATTTTTTTACACTTTTAAGAACCTTGAGGATCAACAACAAATAAAAGACAGCAAATAAACGCACACAAAAATACTGATATTTTTAACATGAAAACCCTCTCAATTTGAGAGTAAAAACCACGAGTCGTCCAGACCAAAGAAATAACTCTATTATAATCAATTGAGGTCTTAAGAGAGTCTTAAAGTGATTCACAAACAAGTGCTAACAACCACAAATCACAAAGCAAAACTAACTTACAAATAAGAATCAAAAAGCTGAAAAATAACTTAAATCTACAGCTCCAATGCGAGGCACATATCTCTCAGCTCAGACCTTGTTTTCAAATTCTGAACGGTCAAAACTTAGATACATGAGTCTCGAACATGCCCATAAAATTTCAGCTTGATCCGATAGTGAATGAATCAGGAATCGTCGATTTAGTGAGGCTGATGCAGAAAAAACAGGAATGAGTTTATCTCCTCTTTTCTCTCTTTTGAATCATTATTTTCTCTCTATCTCTCTTCACCCTAAATTGACACTCTCCACTTAAATAAATGAGACAAATGGGCTATTCATATTTGGGTTTTTCTCCACATAGAAGGGAACCCAAGCCTAACAAATCTCCCCCTCACAACTATGTGTAGGAAATCACCAAACCGACGATATCACAACAAGCTTCAAACTTCCCTCTTGGTAATACTTTAGTCATCATAACAGAACCATTATCAATTGTATGAACTTTAGCTAACTCCAACAACTTAGCATCAAAAACATCACGTATCCAATGATATCTCACATCAATGTGTTTGGATCTATTATGAAAAGTTAAACTCTTACCAAGATGAATAGCACTTTAACCATCAATAAATAACACATATTTTTCTTGAACAAAACCAAGCCCCTGCAAAAAAAAAATTCAACCAAAGTAACTCTTTGCATGCTTCAGTAATGGCAATGAACTCAGCCTCAGTAGTAGACAATGCCACACACTTTTGCAATCTGGACTGCCAAGCCACAGCTCCACCTACAAATTTAATCATATAGTCTGAAGTGGAATATCTGGAATCAATGTCTCCAGTCATATCAAAGTTAGAGTATCTCACTAGAGTAGGCTTATCTCCTCCAAAACAAAGTCTCATACAAGTAGTACCGCAAAGATACCTTAAAATCCATTTTACAGCATTCCAATGCTCTCTACGTGGATTTGAAAAAAAAATCTACTGATTGTACCAACAACATGTTCTATATATGATCTTGTACACACCATTGCATACATCAAACTACCCATAGCAGACGCATAAGGAACACGTTTCATATCAAACGCTTCATTTTCACTTGAAGGACTTTGATTAGAACTCAACTTAAAATGAGTAGCAAGAGGAGTGCTTACCTCCTTAGAGTTTTTCATTTTGAATCTCTGTAGTACTCTTTCGATATAATGTTCTTGTGACATCCAAAGTTTCTTCTCTTTCTGTCACGCATGATTCTAATGCCAAGAATCTGTTTAGTTGCTCCCTTGTCTTTCTGGGCAAATGACTCACCCAACTGCTTCTTTAACCTGTCAATAAGCATATCATCAATATATAACAACAGGATAATGAAGTCATCACTAGAAATCTTTTTAACAAATACACAATGATTTGAAGTAGTCTTATGATATCCTTTATCACACATAACAGACTCAAATTTCTTGTACCACTACCTTGGAGTTTGCTTCTACCCATATAAACTCTTTCTCAACATACACACATGATATTCTTTGCCTTTAATACAATATTAGACAAACTGATATCTTTCTTGCGTGTATTCTTTACCTTATCAATGTCTTCAATATTTTACTCTTCCATGAACACTATATTATGGCTTCGAATAAGCTTCTTCCCTACATAAGCATACAACTTGTAACCAAACTCATCTTGCCCATAACCGATGAAGATACATTATTTTGACTTTACATCCAACTTGGATCTTTCATCCTTTGGAATATGCACAAAAGTCTTACAACCAAATACTCTCAAATGATCATACTTGACATTCTTTCCAAACCAATTTTTTTCTAGAACTTCATTGTTCAAAGCAACAGTATGAGTGAGATTAAGAACATGCACCGCCGTGTAAAGTGCCTCACCCCAATAATGATTAGGCTGATTAACTTCAGAGAGCATACACCTTAATCTCTCAATTAGTGTTTGATTCATCCTCTCTGCTAAACCATTCAATTGAGGAGTTTTAGGAGGAGTCTTTTCATGTGCAATATTGTGATGCTTGCAATAAGCATTAATTGGTCCACAATACTCACCACCATTATCAGAACGAGCACATTTCAGCTTCTCGCGTGTCTCCCTCTCTACCAAAGCATGGAATTCTTTGAACTTCTCCAACACTTGGTCTTTTTTCTTCAAGGCATAAACCCATAGTTTCCTGGAACAGTCATCAATAAAGGTAACAAAATAAAGTGCACTACTAAAGGATTTTACCTTTAATGGACCACAAACATCATAATGTACCAATTGAAGCAACTTTGACTTCCTTGAGGGAGGATGTCTCTTGAAAGATACTCTAGTCTTTTTACCAGTCATGCAATGAGAACACTTCTCCAAATATGCATTCTTTAATCCAGAAAGAACATCTTTTTTGGCCAAAACACTCAGCCCCTTTTAACTAATATGACTAAGTCTTCGGTGCCACAAAGATGCTTCCATGTCAATAGCATTCACATTGTCCCTAGCAACCAAAGATTATGTCCAATACAATTTAGAAAGCTTCTCCCTTTTAGCCACAACCAAGTTACCTTTGTTGAGTTTCCACTTTCCAAAATCACCAGAAGTATAAGATGTGAAGAAATTCTTCCTTGGTGTAACATGCAATGTAGCACCACTGTCAATTATTCACATGCTCTCATCTGATACAAGATTAACAAACTCATGATCACAACGAATAACAAGATCATCACTAGTAGTCGTAGTAACACGGTCATCAACATGATCATCACGATCTCTTTGTTTGGACTTACCTTTCTTGCCTTTGTTATCCCTTTTCCAGTGATTACAATACTTTTATACGTGTCTTGTTTTGTGACAATAATGACACTCCATATTCTTGTATCGTGGCTTGGACTTGCTTATGCTATTCTCCCTACCACCCTTCGGTTCCTTTTTCTGACTTTTCCCCCTATTTTTCAGTGAAAAGTACCTCGGATTGGGATGAAGAACCATGTGCCTTCCTTCTCATCAATAAGAATACCACCCTTATCCGTTTCTAAAGAAACAACATCTCTAGAAGCAGAACTTGTAATAGAAACATAAAACGTCTCCCAAGACTCTGGTAAAGATAGTAATAGAAATAGTCCCAAAAGTTAATCATCAAATTTAATGCCCATTATTGACATCTGATCAAGGATCCCTTGAAATTCACTTAAATGATCTGAAATAGAAGTCTCCTCCTTATACTTCAAATTTATAAAACTATTCGACAAGAACAATTTATTATTCCTGATTTAGAGGCTTACAAGGACTATATCTTCTCCCACAAAGTTTTTGCATGTGTCTCATTAGCAATATGATTACAAACATTATCTTCTACATATTGTCGAATAAAATCATATACCTGTTGATGTTCAAACTCTCATTCTTCATCAGACACATAATCCGGATTTAAGGAACTAAAAACTGGTAAATGCAATTTCTTCACAAAAGTATTTCATCTTACCACTCCATAAATGATAATTAGATCCATTCAACAATACCATATTTATCTTTGTATTTGAACTCCATCATTCAAACAAGTAAAATAGCCCTTAACTAAAAGCTCTGATACCACACTGATGAGAAATTAAGGCACAATAACCGACAAATATGCATCCGATATAAAATTCCCCACACTTGAAGGAACCTTGAGGATCAACAACAAATATAAGACAGCAAATAACACACAAAAAGAACACTGATATTTTTAACGTGGAAAACCCTTCGATTTGAGAGTAAAAACCACGAGTCGTCCAGACCAAAGAAATAGCTTCACTATAATCAATTGAGGATATAAGAGAGTCTTAAAGTGATTCACAAACAAGTTCTAACAACCGCAAATCACAAAGCAAAACTAACTTACAAATAAGAATCAAAAAGTTGAAAAATAACTCAAATATGCAGCTCCAATGCGATGCACATATCTCTCAGCTCATACCTTGTTTTCAAATTCTGATTGGTCAAAAGTTAGATACATGAGTCTTGAACATGCCCATAAAATTCCAGCTCGATCCGATAGTGGACGAATCGGGGATCGTCGATTTAGTGAGACTGAGGCAGAAAAAATAGGATGAGTTTCTCTCCTCTTTTCTCTCTTTTTAATCCTTATTTTCTCTCTATCTCTCTTCACCCTAAATTGACACTCTTCACTTAAATAAGTGATCCAAATGGGCTATTCATATTTGGGTTTTTCTCCATATAGGAAGGAAACCCAAGTTTAACACACAATGTCCATCTTTGAAGCCTTACAGAGGATTCACGTCATAGATTGTTGTCTATTTATTGGACCATATTTTATGTTTCTTCATGTTACTTAACTAGCCTTTAGGGTTTGTTAGTTTCTATTTTGTAGGATAGTTTATTATTCTCCTTTTCTTGTATCTCAAGTCATCTCTTGTATATATATGGCCATACCTCTCTACTGTAATCTAAGTTCAATCATGCAAGTATATTCATTTCATATTATGTGATCAGTAGTGTGAAAACCACCTTTCTGTTACAATATTCATCTTCTTCCTTATCCCTTTACTCATTCCATTCTTGAATTTCACCTGCATCTTTCATCATGGTGATAGTGATAAAGAAGATTCATCCCCCCCCCCCCCGCAACCAAAACAAACAACGACAAGAACTCTGCTCTTGATCATTCAAGCCCCTACTATCTACATCCTGTAGAAAACCCATGCACAGTTCTTATTTCACCTCCATTATCGGAGAACAATTATGAGTATTGGAGTAGATCCATGAAACGGGCCCTCCTTAGCAAAAACAAAATCAAATTCATCAATGGCAAGATCACAGCTCCAATTGAAAGTGATCCTTTATTCGATGTGTGGGAACACTGCAACAACATTGTCCTCGCATGGATTTCAACATTCCTTTCGCCTGACATCGCACAAAGTAACATTTATGTAGACAACACTGCTCAACTGTAGACAGATCTCCAACATCATTTTTCCAAGACAGATCACTTCCGATTATCTGATATTCTCACCACATTCGTTTTATGCGCCAAGGTGATAAATCGGTCACGGCGTACTTTAATGAACTTAAAACACATTGGGAAGATCTTGAAACCCTTAGAGTTATTTCTTCTTGCACCTGTGGTGCTCATGCTACCATCAAGAAACAACGTGATATGGAATATGTGATATGCTGCTTCTTGAAAGGTTTAAATGAAAACTACAACACCGTCAAGTCTCGTGATAGAGACCTTTCCTGATGTTTCAAAAAATTTCTCATCGATCTTGCAACAAGAACGTCAAAATATCAGCTTCTTCTTTTTATGATAATCCCAAAGTTCTATTGGCTAAATCTCAAAACATGACTCCTAACAGATTCAACCCCAAACAAAACAAAGGAGGTGGCAAACCATCTTTCTACACAAAATCTTCAAATATTTCCAAAGTGTGTTCCTTCTGCAGCAAGACATGTCATATTGTTGATACCTGTTATTTCAAGAATGGCTTTCCCCCAGGTTTTTGATTCAAAGATAAAGTTGGATTCACCAACACGGTTGCCACTGATTCTCCACAATACCAACCCAACTCCCATGATGCCTCTCCTCAAGAAGAAAAAGTCTAGATCTCTCCAACAATGTACAATAAATTAGTGGCTCTCTTGAATCAAGTTGATACCTCAACTCCATCTGATTCTTATTCCATTAATACATCATCATCAAATTTGCACCAAACTTTCATCCATAGTAAAGTAAGTTCAACTCACAACACTAGGATAATCGACACAGGTGCAACTGATCATATTTGTTCTTCTCTCAATCTCTATTACTCATATCATGCTATTAATCCTATCACAATCAAATTACCTAATGGCTCTAACATTATCTCAACCATTTTTGGAATTGTTGCATTAAATGAGAATTTAACATAGCACCATGTCTTGTATGTTCCTACATTTACATGAAACCTAATATCTACTCATCAGTTATCTGCTAACAATACTTGTCACCTTGTTTTTTATCATTCTTCTTGCACCATTCAGACACTACCTTCGCTGAAGATGATTGGGCTTGCTAAAGTGTATAACCACTTATATATCCTAACACAGAATCCTAGCATCCCCCTTGCTTACTACACTGAAACATCTCATGCTATTTTTAATAATAATGTCTATAGCAAGTTTAATATTTGGCACCATAGGCTGGGTCACCCTTCAAATACTGTATTAATATTCATTTAACAAAGTTTTCCCTATGTTAATGACAATAATATGAAATGAATATACTTTAATTATTGAAATTAGATTACAGTAGAGAGGTATAGCCATATACATACAAGGGATGGCTTGAGATACAATAAAGGGAAAATAAAAAATTATCCTACAAAATAGAAACTAACGAACCCTAACGGTTAGTTAACTGACAAGAAGAAACGGGAAATATGGTCCAATACTCCCCGTCAAGCTAGAGCGAAGTTTAACGAGATGCCAGGCTTGGAAAGGATATGGTTCAAGAGGTTTTTTGAATATATTTGCAAGTTTAGAAGTGTTGGGTATAGGCAAAAGGTGGAACAATTTTTCTAGTGAAATTTTTCAAAAATAACATGGAAATCGATCTCAATATGTTTCGTGCGTTCATGGAAAATAACATTGGCAGCTATGTGTCTAGAAGATTGATTGTCCATAACCCACAGAGGACGGTCTGCTTCATTCCTCGTCGAAAAGCAACGGATGTCCATAATCATATCTCATATATAAGGAAATCCATGTGAAATTTGAGGTATTCTCAAAATCATAACTCACATTTACTCTTCATTCTCTTGCTAAATTAGTCGTTGGAGTGTTAACCTTACAGGTCTACCCCCCGGCCGCCACATCAGAGGTTTGCACCACCGCATTAGATTCCATTTCATCGCTTCATTATGCATTTCTGATTCCCTGGCATAACAATGCCTCCGTATGGAAGAATCGATTTCTAATTTCCAAAAATTTCCAAAGTCAAATTCCTTCTGATTTAAAGCCACAAATTACAGCAGCGATTTCACTCAAATAGAGAAGATGACTTCCATTCTAACCACCAAAAACACTGTAGTTGCTCTAGCATCCAGATCGTCTCCTACCTTTATCTTTGACTCGGTTGGTATCGGATCTTCCGGTGAGAAATGGACTTCACTACGAATCCCACTCAAATCATCAGCGACACTTGAAAGACTAGAAGAAGCTAGACGCATCCTAGGGTTTCAAGACAGTGAAAAGGTTGATGGAGCTCTTAATTTGATTCTTAATTCCATTATTCGCAACCATCACCATAGCTAACCATCAATATGGAGATCTTCATCGATGACGGAATCTTATACGACCGGATGTACCTCGGAGTCTTCATGAGAATAGGATTGTGCATGAAAGATTTGAAGTCATGTGAAGACATAAATTGGTTGGCATTAAATCACTCCTTAACTCATCCATGTGGAACCATATAACTACCAGGCTCTTTCAAAGAAGTCGAAACATGAGAACTGTGAAAGTGTGCTTCCTCGTCATCCCTTGCAAAAGCATCTACAGCAGCAACCTAGAAAGGTAGTTTCTGGCAGCATTACATGCAGTGGCCTCCACTGTACATTTTAAGATGAAATATCACAATCGTTCAGGTGAGTTGGTCATTATTGCGACCGATTTATTAACGTACAAGAAGATGAAATCCTACTGGATGATCAAATTAGTATCTTAATAGGAGTCAATACAAAGACCTTAAATCTAGTTTGAAACTGCATAACTTGATGATAACTATAACGCTCGTAATTCGATTAATTACTCAATTTAGTTAATTTTGAGTATTGTCATGAATTGTTGCGTTGTGAGTTACCGAGTCGGTCGAGTTCTAACAGTATTATTTAATATTTTATTACTAGGAATACTAATAATATAATTAGTAGTATTTTGTGAGATAATAGGGTAATTAAAATAAATTAGTTAATTTAAATATAGAAAAATATTAAGAGGTGTATATTTTATTTTAGTGGGCTAGCTTAATTGGGGAGGTATAGCTTTACGGAAGAATATTAAGTCCATTTTTGAAATGTGACAACAAGGAGAAGTGGCATACTACAGCACTTAGGTTTTGGGAGGAGAAGAAGATAAAGGGAGGCATAGAAGCGGAACAAGAGGGTTTTGGAGAGTAGCAGCATAAGTAGGGATGGCAAAATGGGTCGTGGTCCGTCAGGCCGGCCCGCGCACCCGCCAAAAAATGGCGGGTTGGGTTGAGATTTTAGGCCTACCGCTCGCCAAAGCCCGCCTCTCCTCCAAAATTCCCTCTTTTTTAGTTAATTATAATAATTTCAATTCTTGATGGTTTATTTTATATATTTATTTGTAAATATATGTAATATTTTTTAAAGCAAAATTTGTTAAAAAGTTGCTTTTATAAAAAAAAATTAAAAAATAAGTAAATATTTTAATTAAATGGTAAAAAAAATCTATTAATCTATTAAAAAAATAAAAAATATATATATAAAAAATAGGCGGGCAAGCCCGCCGCCCGCCAATCCACCATCTTGGCGGGGCGGGCATGATTTTTATGCCCATTTCACCTAGCGGGCATGCCCGCCCTGCTTGTTTTTTGGCGGGCTTAAGGCGGGGGGCGGGGCGGGCGACCCGTTTTGCCACCCCTAAGCAGAAGTCACATAGAGTAAAATTGAGGGATTTTGATCGAAGAAAAGAAATTAGAACGACCTCGTATGTGGGGTTTGGGTTATAAATTTTACCCCTATGTTTGTATAATTTTTTGTGGTTGCTGCTATATGATTTTCAATAAAATTCAAGATAACTATTGTTGTGTGTTGAATGTTGATTAACTGCATTGGTTGTGATTTATGGGAATGAAATTGTTTCTGATAAGTTTAATCAATGAATCTATGATGAAGGATTTCTGTGTTGTTATATTTTCTGGAAACATGAACCGATTCTGGGTTAAATTGATTAGGGAAGAACGAAGAGATTATAGAAGAATAAAAAGAAAGAAGGGAAAATTTTTGTGTGGCGGGGGCCACATGGTGAACGGGTGGACCGCCCATATGTGTAAGTGGGACGCCCCCAAAATGAGGAAAGTGGGACGAAGGCCACTGGGGGCTAGGGAGGGCGCCCTATATGTAAGGACGGGGGCCACAACTTTAATTTTAGTGCTTTCCATAAATTAAGTGCTTGCAACTTGTATTTAGCCTAACTCTAGTAATTAACTCAGTAGCACCATGATTAACTGAATTAGTGAATAACAATGAAATTAATCAAGAGAGTCATGATGAACTTGGAAGAATTGAATTATAGCCCCTTGTTAGTTTATAAGACCTTCAGTAGCAGATAGTAAATGAATAAATTCAATATAGCAGGTAGTGAATAACAATAGAAACAGAGGCATTAGTAACAAGTTTTTGGAACATAGTAGTATAGGTGCTTAATTGCTTAACAGGGACATGATGATTAATAGAACAAAATCCTAAGGTATATCAGTAGCAGAAAGAAAAATCATAGCAGATAGAATAATTTAGGTAGGATCGCTTCGGGAATAGTCCGCTAACTGCCACTTCTTGTGATGTATTTGCGATGTCGTGATGCGATGAATTTTTGTGAATTGTTGTGAAGTGCAGGAAATAAAGTGATGATATATTGCCACTGATTATTGGTAATTTCCGGCGACATAGGCGTATGCCTCGCGATGAATTTTATGATTATACTTGCGATGAATTTTTATGATTTTCTGGTGATGTTGCATTTCATGGGGTCGCATAATTATTGCATTTTTGGTGACGGTCTGGATTTGGAAAAATAGTGACGAAGGCTTATGCATGTTTGAATTCCTCTGATAACTGATAATTGGTGATGGGGGCTGAAGCCCTGGGTACCACATGCATCTGCGTTTGTAGAGTCTCATTCCATTTTGTATGTTCACGAAATTGTGTGACTTTGATTGCGAAGTAAATCGTGTTGGTTGAAATAATGAGGTGAATTGAATGGTAACAATTATACCGGGATGTGATGATTTTTATGATTTCCAACTCTAATATATTGTTTATCATAACTTTATTTATATTGTTAGATATCTCACCCTTTTCTTGTTGGCCATTGCCTTTATATTGGTAACGTGCAGGTAATATCTGTGAGTGAAGACTTAGTCACCGTGAGTTCGAGTCGGTTGTCGCTCTGATACGTAGCACTTGGGGGGGACAAACGCATGTTTATATAATTATTTCTTTTGCTCAATTTTTAACGTTGTTTTGCATTTTAATTGCGACTTTGGAAGTTGTTTTGTGATGAGCTAAGATGCTATGACTTTATTTTGAAGTTTGTGAATCCGCTGCGTCGTTATTTAACTTTGATGAACAATTTTTAAAGACTAAACCAATTGTTATAAGTTTGTCCGTTTTTGATAAAGTGTTATGTATCTATCTTGAAGGCGTGAATCCCATATGTGATTTTAAGTCGAAGATGTGATACCCCATGTAATGTTTTAGAAATTTCTATACTCTGATTATCGTATAATTATTGGGTAGAAATAGGGTGTTACAATAACCCAACACATTCGATCCGTATAGGTTTTGATGTTTTGGGCACGATGGAGAAGTGACTTGTTTATTTTCTCAAGGCCAATGTCGGCATTTTTGCAATTTCTCTCTATGAGATGTCAGGCATTGCCCAGGCATAGTGTGCCATCAGTATAATTTTGATCCTTTTGTATGATATGTAGCCTAGTGAAGAAGGTGGCAGTCACCTGATGAGGATGAAGAAACCATGAAGACGATCAAGGGCTTGCTTGATGCTAACTTTATTTCTAAAGTGAGATAAACTAAATGGATATCAAATGTCATACTAGCCAAAAAGGCCTCAGGAAAATGGAGAATGTGTGTTGATTAGACCGGCCTCAACCGGGTGTTCCCCAAAGATTTTTATCCACTTCCAAACATAAATATCATGATAGATGGTTCAGTCGGTTACAAACAATTGTCGCTTATGGATGTGTACTCCAGCTATAACCAAATACCCATGTACGAGACGGACAGAGAGAAAGGAGCCTTCAGGATGCAGCGAGCCGATTATCAATACAATGTGATACCCTTTGGTCTGGAGAATATGGTGGAAATATGTCATAGGATGATGAACAAAGTCTTCAATAATAAATAAGTGATACACTAGAAATTTATATGGATGGCATAATCATCAAGTCCCGCAAAGAAGAACTAAACGATAAGCCCCTCATAAAGTACTTAGGAATGTTCGGCAATATAACATGAAGCTCAATAAAGAAAAGTTTACCTTTGGGATTAGAGCCCATATTTTTGGGCTTTTACATAACAGAAATGGACATAAAAACTAACTAAGAAAAATGTGAGGCATACATCTAGTGGGAGCACCAAACAACTAAGAAAAAGGTAATAAAGTTGAGTGGGGTGTTGACGGCCATGAACAGATTCATTTCCAAATCGGCTCAGTGTGCTTTGTTATTCTATAAGTTATTGAGGAATGAAGCATGCTCTGAGTGGAGCCCAAAGTGGGATAAATCATTTTCATCCTTAAAGACATCCCTACCAACCCCATTAGTTATATCCTACTAGTTTTTGGGGAAGTTATATTCCTTTATTTGGCTGTCTCCATTGAAGCAGTTAATGTAGTCCTTATAAGAGAGGTGAATTTCGCTTAAAGTTTGGTGTACTCTATCTCTAAATCCTTAGCAAGACCTCAAACATGTTATTAGAAGATAGAGAATGTGGCATTGGCTCTCGTTACAGCATCCAAGAAGTTGTTAAGGTAATTTCTACCACATATCATTGTTTTCCATATTGATTTGCCATTGAAGCAAGTACTCCACCGACCAGATTTGGCTGGACACTTAACCAAGGGATCTGTCAAGATATCAAAATTAGAAATCTCTTTTAAATTGAGGAAAGCACTAAAGTCATAGTTGTTCAACTATCTCCTAAAAAAATGACTCTAGGAACATTAGAGCTAGTCTATATTTGGATTATGTTCACATACGGTTCACCTAACAGTTGAAGAAATGGGACCGGCCTAATATTAGAGAATGAATTTGGCTTGATGATCAAGGTATGATGCTTTCATCGTCGACCTCACATTGGCCACTGAGTGTGAAATGAAAAACATTAAATTGCAAACAGTCCCAAGAGAGTATAATAACAAGGAAGCACTACTATAAATTAGATCTTTCGTAACACTATATTACAACAGTCTTTTTGCTAACCGTAGTAATAAATTATTTTTGGACGTTTTTTTTCTATTTACTAAAAGAGATTTCACTACGGTCATTGTTAACATCCATGGTGAAATGTACTTGGAGTGTAAGGGTTTGAATCAGCACCAATAATTTTTTATATTTTCGTTAAAAAATGGGTTTATCCTTATACATCACCACGGTTCATATTATCAATCGTGGGGTAAGGTGCTACCATTTCATCTTGTTTCTTATTATCAACCGTGGTGAAATGTATTCCATAATTATATATAAGCGAAATTATCTCACTTCACTATATAATAGCCGTCTCTCTCAATACAAAACCCTAACATCTCTCTCCCTCGCCTCTCTCATATATCATATTCTCCATTAACATTTTAACAACCTTTCTTTACAAACATGAAAAATGGAAACTCCAAACTCATGCAGTGAACTCATCTTCTTCGAAGGGTTACCTTTGTTACATCAAATCTTAGTCAATTGCTACGTTACAGGTTCTTCATCACAATATATAATATAGGTTATTAGGTTCTTACATGGTTCTAAAAATTTCTTGTACAGGATCAACACATATTACTACTAATGTTCCAACATCAAAACATGATATCAAGACAGATTTTGTGGCATCTTCTCTGGATACAAAATAATAGCATCCACCTATAATTTTGGCAAACAGATAAATCACATAATGGAAACCAGCACAAGTCACAAGTTAAGACCAATGTCTCAACCAAACCATAATGTCATGACAGATGTCTTGACATCATCTGTTGACAACACACATATTTACCAAATAGAAAAGAATGCATAATGGTAAATAACAAAAAGAATTGTTAAACAAGTTCAGTGCAACAACACCTAATTTAGGGACTACCAAGCCATAAAGGAAATCCACTATCAACAGTATTAGTTCAAAGCCTAAATAATCCCAGTTTACAACTTTGCGCCTAATCCCTACCCAGTGCAACTTCTACCTAGAAATCAACATCTAGATATGAGAAATTGACATCTTACCTCCAATCACCGCAGTGATAAACTAACGGTCCCAATCCTAGTTACTGTTACAAAACAAGTCACAAACTAGTGACAAAACAAATCACAAACTTATGATTAAAGAATATCACTCTTCCAGTAAAATATACTTAGTCTTGCTTCACAACTTCAACTAAGAACAATACTTGATCTTGCTTAAAAGCATCAATCAAGAACAATACTCAACTCTATGCTTAAAAACTTAAAGAGTGAGAACAACAACTTTACTAACAATCAAGTAACAAATAGTCTACCACACAGTATCAAAAGATATGTGAGTGACTGAAAAACATAAGAGGCTCTCAAAACATAAGATTTCTAACCTTCCCCTAATTTTACAATTGGGAAGACTTAGTTACATTAGGTCTAGGGTTCTCTTTAAATAGTCTTTAGCAGTCCATGGGCTTCGAAACACTTTACTTGATCCATAAGTTGAGAGTTGCAACAAATCTGCAGAGAAATCTTTTTGAATCTTGAAACAAATATTGTCTTAATCATCCAATTTTAGAAACTTTAATTCTGGTGGAGGTTTGATTCTCTTGTTCTAGATTAAATCTTCTTGACCTGCGTAAATTAATAGATATAACCAAAAGAAATATCACAGAATTAATTTAAATCAAATCAAATCTGTCAAGATTCGAAACAGCTTGTTCTGAAGTTCTGGTTTTCAATGTAAGGTCACACTTAGTTGTATCAAGAGATCAAGATGTTATGACATCTTGCTTAACATTATGGATCTAACAATCTCCCCCCTTTGGCAAATTTTGGCTAAAATAACCAAAGACCAAAAGTGCACAAATATATGTCAATTCAAACGCAGTTACACAAATACGAGCTACATGCTAAAAATATAAACATTGTACATGAGAAGAATATAGGAGATACTCCCCCTTAAACACATTGTACATCAGGAAGAAGATAAGAGATACTTCCCCTTAAACACAGTTCAAATTTTCCACCCTGAACTTTCAGAGTGAAGGTTCACATAACTCAGATCATATGACACAACTATGCTTAAAACTTCAAAAGACACAAACAGGATGTTATAACATCCAACATGACATCCTACAAATACAACCACAAAATAGTTAGCAGCAGAAGCAGAAAATTGACAAAAATTGGGTGAAAAGAAACTGACACAAAAGAACCAACAGAAGTAAGAATTGATTCAAGACAAGCAAAAAAGACTCAAAGACTAGCTGATGGACCAAACTGACTCAAAAACAAGATGCAGGACTAGCAGCACCAAATTGACTCAACAAAAAGAACTCACCCAACCAGGACTGACTTAAAACCAATAAAAAATGAAGAAGAGAAAAAAATAGAAACAGAAAACAAACTTGACCCAAAGAGACAAAAACTAACGAGGGAAATAAAAGATTCTAAACAAAAAGAAAAACAAAGCCATTTTTTATGTCTTCCCTGTCCTAGATGCTCTAGTAGATGTTCCAACATTTGTTACAATGTTGAACCCAACCTTCTTTGGATCACTTTCCTTAACCCTTTTTTTATTACAGCAGATAAACCTTCTTAGAACCAGCATCTTTGAAAGATTTTCTCATTGTTGAAATGCAATTTGTGAGGATGGTGAGGTTGTAGAGCCTTTAAATACAAAGTTACCCCTCATATTCTCAATGTAACTTGCACCTCAAGTTATGATGAAAATACTTCATGCAGCTTCTCAGACATACCAATTTTAGGAGTGTCAATATTTACATGTAGCAAGACTCCTGACATAATGGTGACTTGAACCAAAGACATGTTTCTGTAAATAGAGTTAAATCCTTAAGTATCTTGATTGCAGTAGCTTGTCACACAACAATTTCATGACATTCAGTTTGACATTGTACAGTTATAGTAAATAACCCAATAGAGAATACATCTTCCTTCAGCAAAGTAGCTAATGTTAAAGAAACACCATGATTCAATTAATTCTAATCCAATGAGAAAAATATACTCCAATAATACAATCTTCATAGACTTTGCCAAAAGCTTTTACTCCAATATTCAGCATCGTTAGTTATTTCATCTTTGAAACTACTGATGATTCTAGACCCCAAAAAATAAAATAATGAACTCCCTTTTAGAAAATATTTTATTTACTTGAGAGCTTTCTTACTCAGTGTCTTCTAGTCTTTTCATAATTTATGGGATAACAATATGCTGAGATGATGTTTCAACATCTGGTTGAACATCACTAAAGGTACTTCTCTCAATAGAGAAACTCGTAAGCATACCTTGTTTTCTTTCAAGGAAAAGATAAAAATCTTTGAAGACTTTACAGATCATAGATTTTCCTTTGTTTTAGATCCTAAAAGAATATACATGTTTCTATCCTCCAAGATATTCAGCTTGCATTAGACTGCCAGATCCATTAAAATAGATTCTACAACTTTTTGTAACTATTTAATGTTGCACCTTCTGGTGTGACATCTTGACTTCATCTTCCTTGAACACCAAGCAAGAGAATAAGCAATTGAATACTTGTGGTGGTCACAAATAGAAATTGTTTTTAAATCCTCACAAGAACTTTATACATCTCATTAGAGATACACCATTCTTTTTGGATGACATACACCTTCAGACCTTAATCACACAACTGACTTATGATTATCACAATAGTCATTAGTCCTTCAGTAAGAAGATCATTACTAAGACTTAGATACTCCATTTAGTAATCTTCAGTCATCCAATGCCCTTAAGTCCCCTTTTACCATCATCAACATGAATATCAGTTGATAAAATGATAGTAAATAAATCACCAATTAACACTTTTACTGTAGTCAAGTGTCTGGAGCAGTTATAGTCAAAATACCAGTTATCTTAGTTGAAGATCTAAGATAGGTATGAGAAAATTAGGAAATTATTACCTTCCCTGAGTTTTAACCACTTCTTGGTTAACCAGCACTGACATTGACCTTATAGAAGTCAGGGAAACCAAACAAAGGAACCTGTTAAGATCAGGTTACCACAGAAGAAATGTCTTTAGTGCAAGTATATGCTTATAGCTTGAGCAACCTAGTGTCTAGCACAATGTTGAGACATTTAGATTGACATAAATGACTCAACTTGTCTTTTGATAGAAACAGTCTTTTGTCACTTTAGTTTCTTCATTGCTTATTATAGCTTGAAAACTCATTTCCTCCCAGGCTTCCAAACATCTCTCCTTCTTAGGAAATTTCTCCATATAATCTAAGTTATCCCCAAGGACTTGATCATTATATAGAGTCGCCTTTCTCTACAAGTAACAGATGGTAGACAATCTTCCTTTCTTAAGACATAAGATGAGAAACAGTCACCTCTATTCCCTTCATGGTTGACAACCCATTTTATTCTTGAAGCATAGATCTTTTGAATAAACAGTTAGCTCATCATGAGATAATTTTTCAAAACAGAAGACTATATTAATTAGAAGTCCATCTTCCAGTCAAACCAGTAACATCCTTGGCAAAAATAAAATTAGGAACATATCCTTCATTTAAGCCAAGAAGTTGAAAATATAACACCCTTCTAAACCCCCACGGAATATATTAAATAATTCAGAGTACTACAATTCTTCGACAAAACATATTTAAGAAAACACGTGTCATGCTATCTCAAGGAAATCAATAAATAACATTCACCAAAACATGTTAAGACAGCGGAATAAGATTCATAAGTTGAATAATATTAAACCATCGTTTATCAATCTCCAAAACTTAACAAAATTTATTCAACAAAACAAAATCAAGAGTTATCAAACAACTCTCAAACAAACGTTCCTCAGTGTTACAAATCAGAGAATGACACCGACGCTACGACAAACGGACTAGCCTATAAGTTATCCTTACCAAGCTCAATAGCCGCTACTCCTCAATCTGAAAAATGTCAACAGTGAGGGTGAGTCTCATTCACAATTAACAAATGTTATGAGTTCATAAACAATAAAACATCGTAAGCATATTATTCACCCAATTGCAATATATACAGATTGCGAGAAACATTTGTCAACCATACCAAATATAATCAATCACATCACGACAACAACAACCACATCACCAAAATATCACACTGGAAATTATCCGATCATGTTATAACAATATGCATATGCAATGTACTGACACTATACATGTGGTACCAAACATGAGATTAGCCCACCCGACCGATCCAACATCTTCAAGATACGGCCCAACCGGCAAAAATTCTCCTGGCCATTGATTTCTATAATGCTATTATTCTAACTTTCCAAAAGACAAGTAGTACGCGAAATATATCTCCCTGAAGCTCACCCAATAAAGACACAGGGTGCCTACTCAAATACCAATAGAAATTTTTGGTACTAGATCAACACATATTGCTACCGGTGTTTCAATATTAGAACATGATATTAAGATAGAAGTTGTGGCATCTGCTCCTGATACTGAATAATAGCATCCACCTATAATTTATGCAAACAGATGAATCACATAATGGCGACCAGCATAAATCACAAGTTAAGATCAATGTCTTAACCAAACCATAATGTCAGGACAGATGTCTTGACATCACCTGCTGAGAGAACACATATTTACAAAACAGAAAAGAATGCAAATTGGTAAATAACACAAAGAATTGTTAACCCAGTTTAGTGCAAAAACGCCTAATCTGAGGGCTACCAAACCAAGAAAAAAATCCACTATTATCAGTATTAGTTCAAAGCCTAAACAGTCTCAGTTTACAACTTCTCGCCTAATCCCTACCAAATGCAACTTCTACCTAAAAATCAACATCTAGATATGAGAAATCGACATCCAACCTCCAATAACTGCAGTGATAAACAAACAATCTCAATCCCAATTACTTTTACAAAATAAGTCACAACCTAGTGACAAAACAAATCACAAACTTGTGATTAAAGAAGATCACTCTTCCAGTAAAATATACTTAGTCTTGTTTCACAACTTCAACTAAGAACAATACTTGATCTTGCTTAAAAGCTTCAATCAAGAACAGTACTCAACTCTATGCTTAAAAACTTAAAGAGTGAGAACAACAACTTGACTAACAGGCAAGTAACAAACAGTCTACCACACAGTATCAAAAGATACGTGGGTGACTGAAAAAGGCAAGAGACTCTCATAACCTAAGATTTCTAACCTTCCCCTAATTATACAATTGTGAAGACTTAGTTACATTAGGTATAGGGTTCTCTTTAAATAGTCTTCCGCAGTCCATGGGCTTCAAAACACTTTACTTGATCCATAAGCTGAGAGTTACAACAAATATGTAGAGAAATCGTTTTTAATCTTGAAACAAATATTGTCTCAATCATCCAATTTTAGACATTTTAATTCTGGTGGAGGCTTGATTCTCTTGTTCCAGATTAAATCTTCTTGGCCTACATAAATCATTTAGATATAACCAAAATAAATATCATATAATCAATTTAAATCAAATCAAATTTGTCAAGATTCCAAACAGCTTGTTCTGAAGTTCTAGTTCTGAATGTCATGACATCAGCCATGACATGTGGTTTTCAATGTAAGCTCATACTCAGTTGTATCAAGAGATCAAGATTTTATGACATCTTGCTTAACATCTTTCAAGCACCATATTTTAGCAAAATCCTGTCAATCCCAAAATCATGGATCTAACAAGTTCAATAGTTTATGTTTCAAAATTTGTTTTGAAGTTAGCTTAATATGATTTTTATGTATCATTGTTTATGTTTCAATAGTTTAGATGAGTGAACTTTCTACTGGTTTTGACTTATAGGTAGAGAAGGTGAATGAAAAAAATTAACTCTAGAAACCCCATACTATAGGTGTGGTTCACTAATGGTATGTGTTTCTATGAATAACAACTTCTAATAAGGATGAAGGTAAAGTAAGCGCTACAAACATTTGTGAAAAGATATCCATTCAAAGTTAACATAAGTTTACAGCTCTCGCTTCAGCTTCATCCTCTTTTCATTGTAGATGTCATTCTAGGACAAGTATGTTCGTAAAAGATTTTATGAGTTAATATGTTGCTGTTGATATAAGTTGTTAGTTGTTAGTAATAAAAGTTGTAGGTTGTATCTTTTTTTTTTTTTTGTTAATAAGAGTTGTTTGTTGTATCTTATATTTTGTTGTTAAGGTTTATATAGGAGATGAGTTTATTATATCTTATGTGGTTTGAGTATTTTTCTAACCCCTTACCGAATATATATCTTTTTGAATTGAATTAGAAAATTATAATATGACATATTAAGTTACATTAGAAAACAAATTACACTGATCAATAATACAAGATTTCTTCATCCCATTTTCTGCATTTCTCTCTTTAACGATTAGAATTTTATTTAATACTTGTAGTTCTTCAACCTCCTCTTCCTTTACCTCTAATTTTATTTGCAAAGTAAATAATAGTTTGCTAAATGAACTAGAGGTGAAGGAAAATGAGATTGAAGAACTACGAGCATTGAAACAAAATTAAACCATTAAAGAGCAAAATGCAGATAATGGGCTGAAGAGATCTTGTCTAACATTGAACGGTGTAGCTTATTCTTCTAATATATTTAATTTGTCATATTATAATGTTCTAGATCAGATTGAAAGGTTATATGCTTGATGAGCTTGACGAAATAAGCATTTCACATAAGTTATAATAAACTTAATGTATATATCACAGCGGTTGTTTAACATGATTGTTGTTAAATGTTATGTGGATTGGGTTGCGCTAAGAATATCACAGCGGATATTTCAAGTAATTGTTGTGATATATAGCACTCTACCTAGTTTATAATCACGATAGCTTGACCATGGTGGAAAATGTCATACTTATAATCACTCCTACCTCACAGCGATTGGTTAAGTGTGGTGGTATTCATTTTTCAACAGTTTGGAAATAGATTTTACGTAGTAGTGAAGACAACTTTTCTAAGCGCACAAGCACCAAATACTCTAGGGTTAATCATTCTTACATTAAAACCCCAAATTAATGATGGAAACAGTAAAGGAACCTCGCCACTTTCCTGGATCTCGCCCATTGCAACATACGTCAAGCAAGGAATACTCTCATCGATCAGGGTGAGGCCGCTCTCGTAAAAAGGAGAGCCAACTCATCTTTCGTAATAGAAGGAACTTTTTATAAAAGAGAATTATCGACCCCTTTACACTGTCAGTGAAATATGTTTGAATTTTGTAACATATGTTTTTATTTCAATCAACTAACTTCTCAATTACAAACTAACTATGGACCTGTTTGTTTTGGCTTTTTTTAAAAATGATTTTTGTAGTGTTACATAATTTTGTGGAAAAAAAAAATTACAAAGAAACTTGTTATAAAAGCTTCAAATAAAAATTTTGTTTGAATAGTTATTCTTAAAAAATGTGATTTTAGATATTTCATCTATTTATAGAAAAAAAATTGAATATCAAAAGTTCAAAAAATCACTTAATTTTGAAGTTATTTTAAATAGATTTTCATAAAAATCATTTTTAAAATACAACTTATTGAAAAAAATTACGATTTTGACAAAATTTTGATCTTCAATAATGTATATTTATCTTATAGGATGTGAAAATTAGTGTTTCATTTTAAAAAAAACGAATATAAAAAGACTTGTAATACCGTTTTGAAAAATCTATTTTCAAAAATACAAAAAAAAAAATCAATTTTTTAAAATTGAAACAAACAGACCCTACAAGTTATCAAATAAATAAGATATATATAAAAGTTTATAGAAAATGTTTTAAGTGAAAAAATTTTAAAAATTTAATTTTGTTCATTAATACAAAAACTCTATTAGGAAAATTTAAAAAATATATTGAGGGGGAATTTTGAAAAACTTTTATAAATTTTTTGATTATAACCTATATTATTAATATTATAAAAGTTAAAGATATATTAATAATATTCTTTCATCATCCTATACAAAATTATTTTCTATTTTTTCTTCAAATCTCTTTCTCCCAAAACTCTCCCCACTTCCACTCCCTAACTCATGCGGGGAAGAGCTTAAAACACATGCACAAACGTAGAACACATAAAGAACAAAGCACAGAAGCATTCAACAAACAAATAAAAGCAACTAATAAAAAGTTTAAAATAGTATATCAAAACTTAACAAGATTAACAGTGTATATAATATATGAATCGGGTATATAATCATATGATTCCTCTCAACGTTCTAAAACACTAATTCGGTGTGAAAGAACGCAAAATTTACTCTGATAACGTCTATAAGAGATATTTAAAGTTTTAACCTGAGCGAGACCAACATGACACGTGAAGATGAGTAATCTAGCTTCAACATCCAAATGCAAGGACCTCTTACCGGGGTCTAACCAACAAACACAGCCCATATAATCATATATGGAAAGGTGGCAAGTCCCTTAGATTATTTTATATTTAAAAAACTAGGGAAGTGAAATTACTGTACAACTACAAAGCCAGACAAAACTATGTAAACGAATGTTACAATTTGAAATTTTAAGGAGCAGTAGTTATGTACAATAGTAAATACAACAAGCAGCATAATGATAGGACAAGATACCTAAGGCATGTGACATCTAGACCAGTTACTTGGATCTAAACATCCATCTCCCTTCTTAGCTCACTAGAATTCACTCTCCAGCCATAATCATCGTCATCCAAAATGGGAATCAGTGTTGAAACAAATTAAACAAAGTCAAAAAGTACATATTAACACAAAATTTTGGTGGTTGATGTTTGGTGGCTGATGCACAAACATCACCACCACCCATGGGCAGACAATGAATGGACATGTACAGGTATTGACTATGCAAAAAGACATGCTTCTGAGGTTCTACTTGGTCAGATTGCTGCTACATCTGGCCTAACCTTTCCTGCATAAAAACAAGAAATAACTTGAGTCCGTGTATCAAATCGGCAGAATCAAAAAATATAAACCATCTTATATTTTGTAACAAGGATTTATATTAAATTAAAGAAATGCCAAATCATTTTATTTATTAGGTAAAGTGCTACAGAGAAAGAATTAGAAAACTAAGAAAATGGAAATGAAAGGCATTTTTGTTTGGGAAAACGTTGTTGTTATTTTCTGGTTTCACAGAGATCTTATTTACACTTAATGATCTATTTTTGAATATAATATGTAACCTGTAAACAGGAAATAAAATGAAAACAATGATACACTTGTGTGATTAAAATCGAAAAATAAAAAATAAAAAACAGTAGGCAAAGATTTACAAGGTAGTTAAGAGTACTTAAATATTGCTCATAACACACTACATTAATTTAAGAGATCAAAATAAGATAAATAGGACAATAATTTGAACTATTTCTGTGACTCCTTGGCTAACAAGCATACATAAGATCCGCGAAATAAATATTTAAAAAAAAAAAACCTGAAGCATCTGCATTAATTTTGGTTGCTGCTCCAACAGCTGGCAAAGTTTCTCGCGGTCACTCAACAAAGACTGCAATATCAGAGAGAAATATAGTGATAAGATTAAAATTGGGTCTATCAAATTTGTCTCTAACAAATCCCACCTCAAAAAGTGCATGGCAAATGGCAAATACCTGAATGGCTTCTGGAGACTTAAAGTACTCATGTAATGACATTCCAGCATTTGAAAGCTCCTGCGATTGAGCATCCCCCGTTTGTTGAGAATGTTGGACTTGCTGCTGTTGCTGCTCATGTGAAAATTGTTGCTGCTGGGTTTGATAATATGTCTGCATTGAAGAAACCTGAGAACGTTGCAGCATCTGTAACTCATGTACTGGAGCATTGCTCTGTCCGGTAATCCCTTGTTCCAACTGCTGTAAAGCTTGAACAGGTGGCCTAGGAAGCTGAGGTGGTTGTGGAGGACGTGGAAGCTGGGGGGGCTGCAGTGGCTGCAACTGTGTAACTGAATGCATTGACTGGAAGGAAGCTTGGGGGACAGACATACTCTGCATGAAGCTTGACTGGCTCTCATTCTGTTGCTGATTTGACGTATTACCGAAGACAGTCATTGGCATAGAAGCTGGCCTATTGTACCCCAAGGACATCATCGAAGGATTTAATGGATAGGATGACAATCTGGCTCCTGATGGAGCAATGGAGGCCTGAGAAAGATCAGTATTCCCAATACTTGCCTGATTATATGAAGCAGGTTGTGAGACAGAAGTTTTGATAGATGGTAAATTATATGGACTAGTTGCATAAGGAGGTGGTGTAGGAGGAAGGGGAGGAGCAGGTCTACTAGGTCCACTAGGGGAAGATATAGAATTCCTAGAATATTTGGAATCTGGCATGGGAACAGAAGATGGATATGGTGATGCAGTTGAACCATTGTTGAATGGAGATAAATAATCTGATGGTCCCTGCCAAGAAAAATTACATTAGTAGTCAATGCCGAATTTAGAAAGACAAACAGGATAAAATTTGATATAAAAGACTGAAGAGTAACCAGAAAGAAGGAAATAAATAACTAAAGAGTGATGAGGCAAAGTGAAATTACTCACTTGAAATGTAACTGAACGGCGTGCACCTGCTGGAGAATTAATGAATGAGGATGACTGACTATGCACCGAATCGATACCATTTGACATTACAGGTGAGATTGTTGGTGGGGGTGGCATGGGCGGTAAAGGAGGTTGGTTCGGAAAAAATCTCGGGTCATACTGTCCTGGAAAACCTGTAGCAATACCACCACGTTGCGGACTGTTTTTTAAAAAGAAATTCTGAGAAGCAATTCTTGAATCAACTGGTAATTGCATAGATGTTGATGGATTGTTGTAAGTAGACTGTGGGAACGAACTATTTGCTGTTGCAGAATCGTATCCACTAGATATCTTGGCTTGAAGAGCATTCTTTGTGTCATCACCCTGCTCGCCATATTTCCTGTCTGAAGAAACACTTGACTCACGAGTCAATGACATATCAGGTCGTGAACCAGACATCTTTGAAGAAAATTCACTCTGGACATTTTCATCTAATGGAGTACCCATGCGAGAAAATTGACTACTATCAACAGCATCACTTTCTGTCTCTTCAACAATTGAGTGGGGGGAACTTTGGTCAACAATAACTGGGGCAGGCTGCTGTAAATTATCATCCAGTTGAAGGAATGGCAATTTGTCATCAGAGTCAGACTCCTCTCCATCAAAAACTATATCAATTCCTTGAAGATCATCGTCAAGATCCGTTTTTAATTGTTTAGATTTGTTTGACTTCTCTACATCTGAAGCTTTCACAGGAGAAGCATTTTTTAGATGTCCCACGGCTTCTCCCACTACTGTTGCTGAAGGGTTCTGACGTTCCCTTTGTCTTGCCATAAATTCATCCACATGGATTGATGGAGGTCTCCCACCAGTAGATCCTGTTCGTGGCACTGCTATTACATTGGTAACCCCATCAACATTCCTCTCCCTAGCCACATAGTCATCCACGTGCATAGATGGTGGTCTGCTGGTATTCGGCTTGCGCTGTCGGAAGGAATCCCTACGTGTAGGACCAGAGGAAACAGTAGACGGTGCTAAGCCACGTGAAAAAGCAGAAACATCAGCTTGAAAACTTTCTCCTCGGCCTCGCCTCACTGGTCCATCCATTGCTGACAGTTTCTTTTTGGCAGCAAGATTTGTTAGTGTTAATCTATCAGGTAATGTTTCTGGACATTCCCAAAGAAATTTGTCGCCAAGTCCTCCAACATCGAGATGATTGTCGATCTTTTCAACACTGTTTTCAAGCATGTGAAGTGCCTTTGGAAATACTAAAACGTCACTTTGAGGTAAAACAACATCACCCAACTCCATGGAACCAACAGGCCTTTGCAATACTAAGTACAATGATTTCACTGACTCAGAAACCTTGCATCAGAAACAGTCGGGAGAAGTTAAAAAATGATTCAGGGAAAAATTAATAAACAGGAAGCTGTACTGAAATGGAGTTTTACCTGGTTTAACGGAATTTGCAAGTGAGAGGTGACCAAACAATCATCCACGGTAGCCTTTGAACTTAAGATAGTACTCAAATCTAGTATGCAGTTTATATTTTCTTCAGGAAAGTCAAGTGATCTTGTCCCGTCGTCAGAAAGTCCAAAAAGGTACTTCAATGCGACAACTCTGTCAGAAATCAAACTAACCAAGAAACTGTCAATTATTCCTGCTAGATTGTCCCCCAACCAATAATATAAGGAGAGAGTGCAGAGAAATTTTCAAATAAATCACAGCCTTCTTTTCAACAAAGAAACTTGTGATGTCAAGAGAAAAAAATTTAAAATTCAGATATATATTTTTTAAGGCCTTCGTTTCTAGCATACATATGTAAATACACGCAAACACCACAGATACATAAATAGAGACCATGATCATGATCCTCTGCAGTTGAAAAATGGGTGCAGTCACTGCAGTCAAAGATTCAACCACCATTGGATCTGTTTTCCATCAATTTTTCACTTGTTACTTCATATTCATTGTTACTTCATATTCATTATAAGAAGAAAGAAAACAGTATTTGAAATGTAATTTTAGCAAAGATGAAGCACCTCTAACTTAGAGGTGAAAGTTAGATATTATACCACAAATCACACATTTTAAATATCTTTAGTCCATTGTACGAAATGACAGAAAAATAGGAGATGTAAGCCACTGGATTCAATCAGAGTGGTTGAGATGGATGAGGGGGCTTGGTGTTTTATGTCATAAAAAGGTTCCCCTAACACTAAAGAGAAAGTTAAATGCTGCAGCTAAAAGACCGATGACGATATGAGAAAGAATTCTACCAGGTCAACCCACCGCCGAAGGCACACCACCAACCTCCGGCGGATGCGCTCACACGCCTCGCTTCTATATCCGGCATCAAAAAGGCACCAGCCAATGTTCGCTGCCACCTGTGTACGATGATGGTCTTTCCAGCAGAAGCATCCTTCTTCTGACTCACCTTCCTCTCCTGGTTCAGAATTTGCCCTCATTTTCCAGTTTTAAGTCGCAGATACACATGCTCTACTTTAAAGTCAAACAACCCCTATTTCTAAAGTTTGGACGAGTTTATCGCCTTTGTTTACCGATCATGAATTGTTTTGATTCTCGTGGACCAACATCCAATTCCACGTCTTATCCCAAATTTAAGTATTGTCATCATTCTCAGATTGCTCAATCTAACACTAGTCAGGACTGAAGAGAGTAGATCGCAGAGAGGGTCACTTGAACACTAGATGCAGAGGAAAACCAAGAAAAAATATAGAAGAAACTAAGAAAGACAGGTCAATGGCTTATGATTTAAGATGCGCTATGGCGGAATAAGGCTTGGTTTCTCTAAACATGTTCATTTGGAGCAGGGAATGGCCAATTTAAAATCATTTGAGATTAATATTCTAACCAAGCCATTAAGATTTTTGCTCATATTTTAGATTTGGGCTCATAATTGAACACTATTAACACAACAAGGAAAGTTACAGTCTTACATGTGCATAGAGCAAACAAGGTTTAATTTCGTTACATTTGTATTCTGTATTTCGGGAGCACTGAAAATTTTCTGCCTTCAATTGTGAACTTAGATGGTATATGTAATGTATAATAGTCCTTTGTATCCTTTTGAAAAGCAGTGGCTCTGGCTGGCCTAATAATGTAGAATTAATACACTGCGTCTCAAGATGGATGAAAGGACTATACTCTGGGCTTATATAGGTATGAGTTATACATTCAAATTTCTAAATTGACTCAAGAACTACCTATAGCTAATGTCTTCTGTTATTGTTATCTGTTCTATAATGGTTTAAATTGGAAATTATTTTTTTACATACAGTTTTAAGTAAGATCTCTTCTAAAATATTTACAAAATACACTCTAATTTTAGGCTCTTAACATTAAAGACAAGCATAACCCAGAAGATTCACCTTAGAAGTTAGGATGCCTATAACTCTCAATACCAATTACTCATATTTGGTGTTTCATCAGCTACTCACAGAAATATTTACATTTTAGCTAAATGATCAGCTTTCAGTTTATAGTTATATCAACTAACAGCTTAATTAACAATAACAGACCTATCACTTCAAAGCAGTCAAGGAAGCATAAAAAAAGAGGGAGAACAATGTTTAAACTTTAAGGCTATGTTTGGGAGTTTGGAGGGGAAGGGAGGGGAGAGTTTTGGAAAATAGGAAGAATTGGGTGAAAAGGATAAAAGGATTTTGGGTTGGAGGGTTTTGGAGGACTTGAGTTTATTCATAACATCAAAAACCCCATAAAATGGGGGAACTCAAAAATTATATTGAAGGAGGGTTTTGGAGGGTTTTGAAGGGTTTACATAAATTTTCCAAATATGTTTTAGGTTGTTATAATATTCTGAAAATTAAAAATTTAGTAATGATAATGACTTTTTTATCATTCAAAACAAAATCATTTTTTCAAAAAATGTCAAATATTTTCCTATATTTTTTTAAAATTTCGTTTTTGGAAGTCTTCCCCTCCCCTCTCCTCCAAACTCCCAAACATAGCCTAAATAAATTCAGTGGTTCCATTCTAAAAGAGTATGTGAGGCTCTTGGAACTCAATATTAGTGAACATGCAAAATGAAAGAACGTTTTTCAAAAATTTGCATAAGCACATCCATAGAAGTTAATCAGAAACACCAATTATGAAATTAAAATATCACCTGTCCCCATTCATGCAAAACTGTAGAGACCCCAAAGATAAAGCATAGACCGCTTCAATTGCATAAGGCGACAAACCCTCCATTGTGTCAATTGATCTCAACAACTTCATCCAACAGCTAAATAAAGGAGGGCGTTTTTTCCATTCTGCCATACTAGGAACATTATAATTTACATCCATATCATCTTTCTGATCAAGCTCCCGAGCATTATAGTGGCTGCCGGAAAGAACTGCTTCAAATGCCATTTGACCTTTACTACATGAAGCTAATTCTTTGAAAGCTAAAACACAAGCAAGTAACTCTTTTCCAACAGGTAGGACCTTGAAAAATTAAAATTCTTCGTTAATACCGAGAGCAATGAAAAATAGCACTACAATTTAAACTATACAACGAGTCTTTAGCCAGGAATTTTGGCAATTCCTTTTTCCTGAGAATGATATCTAAATGAACAAGGATTTCAGTAACAACACAATATCTAAACAGATCTAAGAATTTGTATGGACAGGATCAGAGAGTCACCTGGCAACTTTTCAAAAGATAATGTAAAATGAGGGCATAATCTTCATCACTCATCTTTTCAAAAAAATTACTCCTAAACGGACAGAAAATTCATCACTTAGTGTTCAAAATTGAATGAAACATAACTAATCATACTAACAATGAAATATGTTACTCACGAGTCATGTCTTCGGGAGTAATATTGGGAAGTTTCAGAATTAAAAAGAAGCATGATAAACTTGAACACCGGGAGACTCCAACTAAAAAAATTAAAGTTGTATTTTACAGAACTTCTACCATCAGGAGTTGGCTTTCCATCAACAATGATAAGAGATCTATCCAGTACTTTTGTTAGTGTCTCAAGAGTACCCAGACTCAGCAATAGGCCCTGATAGAGAAAATGCAGACCAGTTTTATACTATGGAAAATTATTATTATAACCAACAGCCAATTATAAAACTACACAATTCATAGTCCTGATAAAAACAAGAAATAAGAACAAAGGTAACAGCAGAAGAAAAAAATATATGTATATATAAGTTCAATGACCTTTCCAAGTGGGTGCTCTAATAAACTGACAAGAAAATCAAGAAGCCTCAAAACCTGAAAATAAAGGACAAATTGTCAATGTCAAGCTAGATAAACTACAAGTTCTAAATTATAGGGATCACGGGATCTTTACCTTGTATGCATCAGTGTCTGATGGGGATGATTCTGAAACATGACTAGCGATCGATGACAATATTGGTTGTAAGAGCATAGATGCATAAGTAACATTTTGGAAAGCAATGCGAGTTACAAAAACACGCAGCAGATCTTGAATGACTACTAATGCCTGCAGAAAATCAGAACAACACATCGACAAGCATTCATATAAATCTCAGTATTTCACCAACAATGCCTACTCCATATTAGAAAATGTAAGATCACCACAGACAGAAACTACATACAGAAATAGCATGGTGCTGTACAATCTCAGCAATTTTGTCAAGGTGTGGTGCCAATTGGCTAATCAGCTTCCCAAGGGGTCCAGATTCCAAATACCAGTTCACATGCTTCTCCTTATGAGGCCCTAATAGGGTTCCAACAGCCAACATCCTTCGGGTAGTTAACAAAGGCATTCCACCAATCCAAAGCCATATATCTTCCTCGGGAAACAAATCAATCTTGCAATAGGAAACAGGTATGAAAAAAAATCACTCATATAAACAGCTAAATAACCTTATTATACATGTCTTGAAAAATAATATGGTTTCGATGAATGGAATATGTCCAAAGTGATACGAAATATTTATATAAATAACAGCAACCATACAGTTTACAGAGTAGAAGTTCAAATGGAATAAGCATACCAAAAGATAGAGCAAACTGCATGTTTCTTTTGGACCTAGAGTCAACAATGAAGTACCCTGAACGCTGGCAAGAAGAGTGTGATAAAGACCTGGACTCCAGCCATATACTGGCCAAAAGGCAAGGGAAGACGCAATCAAATGACAGACAGCTCCATAACCTATTGCATAATCAGGATACGGAGATGATAACTCTGCAGCACATGCAGCTAGCTTGGGGCTGCAATGACCAGAATTTAATCAACTTATTGAAGATGGTGTGATTCTCAAATCAGATGCAAAGAGAAAGGAAACAGAGATACCTTATTTCCCTGTGTACTCTTAAAAGAGCATTCATTAATTTTGTATTTCGGTGTTGTTCCTTCGCTTCCTACAAATTGCAATCAAACAATCTATATCAAGAATGCATTACACAAGAGTTTTCATTTACAGTCAACCAGTGGTATAATACTCTAAACAGCGCCACATTTTAGCCTCATCTATTTATTTACTTAATAAAAACAAAAAATATTGACACGACATATCAAGAGAAGGACCATTATCAAACAATACAATATCTTATTCTCACGTTTAACCCAATACACATTGATACAGAAAATCTCAGAAGCTACTAGTTTACACTGCTTCTGGGTTGGAGACATAACCACCTATCAACATGTGATAATCAATCCACAAGCTTGCAAATTGTTCACATTTTGTACAATAACCTTTTGATAAGTATGATGCACATCACATTCTAAATATAAATTTTCTCAAAGTTTGAAACAAATGGCCACACACAAGAAAACTACGAAGCTCTAGAGGAAATACCTGTAATTTCTGCAGAAGTGTAATCAGTAACATAAGAGAAGGAACCAATAGATCAACTATACTCAGCTCACGATTGCGCTCCAATAGTAAGTCTGATGTAGCATTGCACTCTGTACCCTCGTCTACAAGGTAATCTGTTCAAAAATACCGAAAAATTCAATAAAGAGCAATATGAAATTTCTACTAACAAGGCAAAAAAATAGTTGTATCAAAACAAACAAAAGGTGAGTACAAGTAATGGGAGTGATGGTCCAAAAACACAAGAACAAAAATATACACAAATAAGAAAATAAAAATGTTTTTTTGACACATGGGAGTGCCGCGGTACTCCTTCACACTAAGTTGGATGGTTAATGACGTTCAAATATGTGGTTAATGAAGTTCATTATGTGGTTGATGGGTAATTAATTTTTGACAGACTTAACTTTTTTCACAACCCACTAAGCAGAGTTATCAATCTTGTGGAATAGTGGTGCTATCCCCGGTGAGCAGCACGTCGCAGAGGCCATTGCTTCGCAGTTTGCGATCACGAGCGCTATTGGGGTGCGGAGCACTTACCAGCCCAGAGCAGGTTAAAACTGTTACCTGTTCAAACCTGGAAAAACCTAATTTACCCTTTAAAAAATTAGCTTTGAACCCTTTTTGTGTCATTTCGGACAGTTTAGACCTCGCCTCAGAACTCTCTCTTAGCTACCTTCCTCCCAATCCTCTATCATTTGCTTCCACCCCATCGTGTTTGATTCTTTCGCTCCCAGCGCCGCCGCTTCCGCGTGCAAAGCTCCCGCCGCCTGTAAAGCTTCCTTTTCTCTAGTGTTTTCAGGTTGTTTTGGTTATTCCTTTGTTCTTCTGCTTCTTTGCTGTTCTCACTCTTCTGTTATTCTTTATAATTTTTCTTTAAGTTAATAGCGCTATTATTCTTATATGTTTTTTATTAAGAGTTGTTGAATTTGATTAAGCTTTGTGCTTTGATATTTGATTTTATGAATCTTTAATGGGTATTGTGTTATTTATTTAGTTTTACATTTTATAGCTATTATTCATATAATTTGCCCAAACAATAGTCAAATAGTGGTTATCCTACTATCTGCTATCGCATTTTTGGAGTCGGCCACTCCGCTCCGCAATCTGGGATTGATAACTATGCCACTAAGACTTGCATGGTTAATGACATGCAAATTGTTGGTTAATTCAGTTTATTATGTGGTTGATGGGATATAAAATTTTGTGACATGATTTTCTTTTTCACAACCCACTAAAACATATATGCCTAATGAAATAGATTTATTTTATTAATTCAGTTTACTGTGTGGTTATTGACCCTAATTACATTCTCGTTAACCATGTGTGGTTAATGTAGTATCAAAATAGCCCATTAAGCATAAAAAGAACTGAGGTAACTAAATATTTGCTAGTCATTACTGTTTGGAATTGGAACCTGATAATTAGATTGAATAGAAACAACACTTTTATTAAGAAAATAGGAAGAATGGAAGAGGAGCATCTACTTCAAGCGTCCCCCTTTTACAATAAAGTGACTTCTCAATTCACTAAACTTCACAAATACTCCATAATTATATCTACCATTGTATTTTCCTATTTGTTCCAAAATATGAGACCGAATTGACATAATAGCACAAATTAAGAAAAGTGCATAAATAAAAAAGAAAAAATACCTTTAGTGAAGTACCTTATCATGTATAGGTGCATTCACCTTTATAATAAAGACAAACAGCAGCTAAGTTTTATCCCACTAAGCGGGGTCGGCTAAATGGATCAAACTATGTGTAACGTTCTATCAAAAACCATGCTTTTATCCAACTCATTAATCTCGAGATCTTTTTCTTATAGTTTTTCTAGGACTTCCTCTACCTCTAGCGGTTTGACTACCCGCCATCTTATATATTCCCATTATTAGAGAATCCATAAGTGTTCTCTCTACATGCTCAAACCACCTAAGCCTAGTTTCTGATACCTTTTCTACTAATATTGTCATTTCTAATCTTATCCTGTCTGGTCTTACCACACAGCCAACACGGCATCTTAATTTCTGCTGCATTTAGTATTTTTATGAGTTGGTTCTTTATCATAAATACAAAGTGAAAAGATAATGAATTAGAGGTGAAGTAAATTGTATTAATTAGAGGGTATAACCGGGAAAAAAAGTATTTTAAGTTATATATTGAAAACATATGCATCCATTGTTATAGTATGTTGTCCCGCCTTAACCTTGAAGCCCGTGCATACTACCACCTGCTACCGCTTTAACCTTGAGGCCCATGCATACTACGTAGGGTGAACACTTCCAATCCTAAAGACTACACCAAATTCTAGGGTTAACACTTATCAACATTACCCAAGGTAACACCAAACTTTTGAGTTTGGATAACTTTCAACCCCAAAGACTAAACCAATTCCCTTACCACAAAACTATGGCTAGCCCCGCTGTCAACAAGGAATAGGATTTGGTATTTCATAAGTCTCCCTTCCAACTTGAGAGTTTAGATTTTCATCATAACATCCGGATCCAGGTGCCTGAAATCAAGCATTTGGCAAGACATTTCTTCTTGATCATTCACTTCTTCAACTGCCAGCAAGGCTTCGTCTAGTTGTTTATCACCCTCTCATATGAGAAACCTCAAATTCTTATTTGGACATTGATGGGTTGGACTCCAATGTTGCCCACATTTACAACGAAGTCCCTTGTTTCGCCTCTCAACGAATACATGAAAGGGCAATTCTTCACACACACACACACCCTTTTTTTGGTTGAGAATGGCCTTCCCATCCCTTTCCTCTCTTTTGTAATTAACTTCCCATCCCCCTATTCTAATTTTCCACCAGCTGTCAGAGACTCAAGTGTTGGGCAGACAGCTGTCAGATACTTCAGTGCTGGGCTCATTGGGTTCATTAGCTTTGGGTTTGCGTGTATAAACCAAATAAGGTTTATTAGCACGTGTCTGTTTCGTATCAGAAACCCCAAAAGATTGTATTTCTAAAGTGATTGAGAATGACCTAGTTGTTAATGTAAGCCCTAGTGACATTCATACCCTGGGCAAAACTTTATAATAAACAAATACCCAGTACACAATTGTTGGAAATTCCGCCATAATTGCGGTCTTCCCCTAATCGCCTTAATTGCGGCACTTTGGCTTGCCTTCAGCCCCCAACACCTTCATTGCATTGGGTTTGAAGGAGTGGATTTAGTCCCCCGTTGCTTAGAGATATGGCATGTCTTGTATTTATAATTGGGGGCAATCCTCATCTCACAAGCCGGTTTTGTAGGAATGAGTTAAGCACAATCCAAATTCCGAGATGGTATCAGAGCCTATCCCAGATCACTTGGGCTTCCCGCACCGTCCATGCTTCGGCTCATTGAGGCTCAAGCGTGAGGGGGTGTGTTGGAATTCCTGCCTTAATTGCGGTTCGCCCCTAGTCGCCTTAATTGCGGCAATTTGGCTTTTCCTTTATTGCAGCACCCAACACCTTCATTGTGTTGGGTTTGAAGGGGTGGATTTAGTCTCACATTGCTTAGAGATATGGCATGTGTTGCGTGTATAAGTGGGGGCAATCCGCACCTTACAAGCCAGTTTTGTGTAGGGATGAGTTAGGCTCAACCCAAATTCGAGAACAATTAACATTCAAGTTCATAAATACTGAAAACCAATTACAAAAAAAGTGCTGTCTATCTTGCAACTACCCTGTTGAAAGGGAGAGAAATGCATTCCGAATATTGTGAATGAAAAGGAAAAGTCTTTCCATAATTGTTATGATAACCTAGCAATATATGTGATTTATTATTACGAGTATAATAACTAACTTACCATAATTGTTTGAGGACCTCTCAAGCATAAATCTGCAGTTGACCAAAATGGCATAAATAACAGTAACAGCACCTTCATCATAGAGAGACGCAGCAACAGTCTGCATAGACAAACTATCATAAGAGAGGATCTATTATAATTATCAATGAACTAATTCAAAATTTAATGTAACATACCGGGTTCTCAGAAATAAAAGACAAAATCCTCAATGCTGTTGTTAACTGTGATAGCGAAGAATCACGAAGAGTAACGCCGTCAAAAGACTTCTCAGATGTGAACTTCCCAAGATTCTCCATGACATTAATATCAGAGCCACCGGAAGACTCTCCAACAACATTTTCAACATCAGTCAAATCTGAAACTAGGACACTAGTTGAACTTAACTGGGCATCTCCTCCCGAAGCCAATAGAGCGGCATAACGTAGGAGACCAATACCCCCATGTTTGTGATAAACTACACCAGCATCTATCCATTCCAACAGCCGTGAGGGGGCATCTTTTCTGTTAGAACCCGGAGAGGAGAAATGCAGAGCCCTATGAAGTTCTGTAGCATGTCCAATCCAGGAACCCAAAGATGATGATGTGGAATCGGTAACAATAGCTTCAATAATCTCAGCAACTGAATGAAATATTGTAAGATTTACAGGTGAAGATCCTGAAACCAGCAGAATAAGAACCAGTAGGTTAGATCACCAAACAAGAAATTATGCCACTACTATGCATAAAAAAGATAACAGAGTGAATTGACTACCGCTGTTTTTCCCAACGGACTCCGATTCCTTGGTAGAGCTTAATGCTTCAATCAAGATGGAAACAGCCTACAGAAAATGAAAGGGTCGTAGTACTTTAAGTATTAAACTTAATATATTAATCATATACCAAAACGTCTTACTTTAAGTATTAAACTTAATATATTAATCATATACCAAAACGTCTAAGCAAAACGCCTTTTAGTTAACTAGATCTATAAAAGAAACATCCATGTGCACGTGCACATACATTCCCCACAAACAAGGACAAAATAACCCTGCTAAGTATAATTAAATAAAACTGTCACCTATTTTGATCAGGTAAACAATAAGAGAGCGAAGTTCCAGGTAAGATACTAAATTCAGAATTTTTTATTAAAAAAATAAACATCACGCCCATGAACATATTAATTTTGCAAAATATTATCCATTAATTGACCTAAAAGGCTATGCCACCGCATTATTATGGTGTGTCTGCATACCTCTGGAAAATTTCCAAAAGAAAACAATGCTTGGCGCCCACAATCAGACCTATAAATCATCACCAGGTTTAATTCACAATTCAAACAATGTTCAAATAATTAAGCTTCAATTCCGGAAATAAATAAAAATAAGGCAATGTTACACCTTGAGAGAGCAGACAGTTCCCACACAACCCACAAGAACTCTTCCGATTGTGGATTTGATGAAAGCAAACGATCAATCACATTAACCTATAGCAAGTATGAAAATTGTCGAAATTAGGTATAAACAAACATTAGATTCAAAAATTAAATTTTAAAAAAATGATACAGCAGCATCAAGAGGGGGGAAAGAGAAAACAAGTGTTTTTCAGACACTAATTTGGGGGAGTCGCTAACCATTTTTAGATGCATCCCAATTATTGTTCCTATCTCCACTGGACTACAAGAGAAACCTTTTGATAGCAAAACAGAAGCATAGCGAAGCGGAATACTATCTTCCTTGTTGCCGTGATGACCACCCCTAAAGGCACGGATTAAAGTACTAGAAAGTTCGGGATCCTGTAATAGGAATATCAAGCCTACAATGGTTGGAGAGAAGTGGTTCAAATAGTTGTATTTCTTTTTCTAGTTTTTGATAATAGTCAAATGATGTGTGCACATATGTTAATTGTGGCCAACCTGAACGACAAAAAAGAAAGGATAGAATCACAGCCTCAATAGATGATGTGACATCCATGAATATCTCCATGACATGACCCCTTTCCACACGCAGTATAGATGATGACAACAGTGCAGTTGATAATGAAAGAAATCCCCTCTCCTGCATCCAAAATCACGTGATCATGAGTGAATATAAGCATTGGCCCGATAAAAACTTATAATCGTAGAAATTAGTCCCCAAGCCCTCACATTAAAATACTATCTTCTACAGATACAACTTCTTTAGCAATAACAACATATAATATAATATTAAAATGGTTAAAAGTATACCTTTAGCAATCCCAGTAAATGTGAATCAATATCCCAATCTGAAAAGCAACAACTCGAAGAACTGATCAAGTTGGAAGTTGTTTTATATGACAACAATCCATCTGTTTGACCAGTAATCAGGGATCTACTTGCACAGGCCACGGGAGAAGGATCTTCAATTGGACCACGTGAATTTATCAATTTCTGCATTAGTACTTGTCAACAAACATTAACAAAAAAACATATTTCGAAGTTACATTCATAGATCAACCTAAGTTGTATGGGAAAATTTAAATTAAATTTTGTCTGCAACTCATTTTAAGTACTACAAAAGTTACAATCTATTGACATAAAACTGACCAGGAGCTTTCTGAGCAGAACTTCAGCAGAACTTAGCATATTCAAAGTAACGTCCGTTACCCTGCCAAAAGTACTGGTGTTTCCCAGCACAGACAGAACTGCAGACTGGCAAAAATTTAATTACCACAAGATAAAGATGAAGTTCTTAAAAGAAAATAAACATTCAAATCAAGAGCCTTCATTGAAAGCAATACCTCATATCTTGAAGCAACTTCATAAAATCCTAGGCGATGAAGCAAATAGGTTGCAAGGGAGGCAACATCATGTCGAGGTTTTGACAGTATCAACTCCAACAAATGGCTATAACCTTCACTAAAACGAGAGGGGATGCTTTCATCTTCCCGAGGCCACCAACCTAAAAAGCCTTCACATCCAACAGAATATCTAGTAGCCCGCTCTACAACACCAAGAAGCAGAAGCGTAATAGTAGTAGAATTCTGGCCATCCTTGGAAAAAAACATTTCAATCTGCTGCATTCCACCACTATTAACAAACTGAAAACAGCTCTCTCTACCGGAACATAGTAAATAAGCCATGCTCAATCCTAGAAGAGCGTGCTCATTCTGCAGTAAAGCAAATGGAGACATAAGCAGGCAAAAATGACAAACAAAAAAACACAAGTGTATAAAATAAGGGGGAGTGAACTAATTTGATTCTAATTTTCTCTACTAATAATCAGATACTGGTGCAACAAGTACAAAGAAAACAATAGATTACCCGAGAAAGAAAGTGATCTCCTATAGATGAAGAGTGCCTTCTGAAATGATTAATCTGATTAAACATATCCACCAGTGTTTTGGAATCCAATATTTCAGTCTCCAATTCAAAATAATGTCCCTCCGCTGAACATTCAGAGAATTCAATCTCATTTTTTTGCTTAAAACCCCTATAGACATCAGTGAGCTCTTTTCTTGCCTTGTTAACAACATTGTGCAACTCTTCAAACTTCTCAGCTCTCTTCCCTATCTGATATTTCCCACTGATTGATTCACATATATCACCAGAAATGTAGGAAGAGATTGCCGATACTACAGTACTTACAACTTTATGTCCATCATCCCCAATATGTCCATTATTACCAATCTCTGATAATTCTAAAATCTTTAACATCAACTGTAAAAAAAGTTTGACTTCAAGAGAAATATCTGCTACAGGAACTGGAATAGACAAGACACTCAAAGAAGAACGTGAATCTTCAATAGCAAAATTAGTAGAATGCAATGCAAGTGGCAGGTCTTCAAGCTTCCCCTCAGTAGAATCAACAAGATCAGTCAACGCATTGTCATCAAATTCAATGTTGAACTGACCCAAGTCCTCAGCTGTGTTTCCATATATAAGCAAGCTCAAACTGCGATAACTGCCCCTCACAACTAGATGACTAGTGACAACAGCCTAAAAAAGGTAAGCAAATAATAGAAATTTGGACACAGTTAAATATTTTTAATAGAAAAACTATAACAGTATAAGTTTGAAAGCTTGGGCAGATTACTAACAAGTCAGACAACAAGTCATCCACTGTGAATGTTTATCAAATCAATTATATTAATAAGTACATACATATATCATAAGCAAGAGAAGACATCCTTGAGTATACAAAATTTTGATCATTTTTTCATAAATTTTAATCACCAAACTTATTATATTTGTGCAATTCAGGTCCAAAAAATCTTCAAATCACCAATATTAACGTAGCTGAACTGATGAGGACATAATAATCAAGGACACTAATGAAGAAAATTGGGCAGTCATAAAGATTTTAATCAAATGACAAAATGTAAGACTTCAAAATTTGTCTAACACGTAAAATTTACTTTTTGTGATATACAGCCCCTATCCTTAAATATAAGACTCTCTAGTGATTTATGTCACTTTTTATAGAACCATTTCATATTTTCAATTGCATCAATTATTTCTTTACCAACACACTGCTAATTATGTTACATCTTTTTCTGCAACTTAAAATAAATACTATCATAAAAACAAATTACTTCTATATTGAAGGGTAACCTTCTAAAACAATATCAATTGTCAAATAGTTTGATAAGGCTAACAACTTTTGATTCCCGGAATTTGTTCAAGGGGGTCCTATATATAGCGATGGAGTAGTATATTTTTCACGTCTGAAAAATCAAAACTGAAGAACTGCACGACACATATAGCAGAGAGCCAGAGACTAAGTCCAACAAAAATATAAGCACAATCAAATACTCAGACAGTTAGAGGAACAAGGAACCAAACATTGTTAATAGCATGCTCATTATTATAACACCATCTAAAATGTCAAACATACCTCCACTTCCAATACATTTGATGAAGACTGTGAATAGAGAAAAGGCTGACAAAGTCTTCTAAACCTCGTCTCTCCCTCACAATGAACAAACACCTCTATGGCAAATGATGGAGGTGAAGTTGCCCTGAAAAGATTTCGAGCAATAAACTAATTGATTTCAAAATCTTCAACAGACACCCAACGAAATCATAAATACAAAAATCCCTTGGATAGTTAACACCAAGTCAGTGTATAAAGTGGTCTTCTACTTTACATAATATAATATGGTCATCCAAAACTAGCACAAGCTATTATCCGCAAATTACACTACAAACCGGTTTAGATAATTTGCTCTACAAAAAGACATGAAAAAATCTTGTGATATCATGAGACTTTCAAATAACTGCTTATTGTAAAAGTTAAAACTAGCTTCTTCATTTCAAATTTAGTACATAATAATATTTCAATAAACACCTGTATACTTATAAAGACTTCTGCATAAATATTAAGACCGTGTTTGCATAAGCAACTTAATTAAGTGTCTATAGTATAAGCACTTATTCTATAAATGCTTATATATAAACCATTTCTATAACAACATAAAAAGTAAAATAAATTCCAAGCATAATGCTAACTTGTGCCCTAAGGGCTCATGTTAAGAAACTCATAAATGGAAAGTTTGTGTTGAAAAATACCCAACAAGTGGTACTGCTTGGGCAACTGATGATGCACTCTGTTCCAAAACCTCGCATGCGTTGACTACAACTGGCTCTGAAAAAATTACCTGTAAAAAACAATATACTTACTGAAACACAGTTCAAACACTAACGCAACTAGGAATTAGCAACAAACAAGCTTCAATTGAAAAGGAGAGAATGCAAGTTCAGCGGAGAAAAGGATGATAAAGAAAGAATATGAAAGATTGAAAATCGAGTGGGTGGGAATACCTCGTCGACGTACTCATCGAGATGTGAATGAACGAAGGTATGAGCGAAGAGGACGCATTGTTCTGGTCGACCCATTGAAGATTGGAAATTGGGGTTGAGAGAGGAAGAACGTTCATGCGAATTTTGAAATTCTAGGGTTTTGTGTTATGGAGCCTTGTTTGTTTCTCCTTCGTGGATCGTCGCCGACCTTTGTGAGAGAGAGACAGGGGGGAGTGAAAGGGAATTTTATCACTTTTCCATGATTTTAGATTTTTAGTTTAATTAAACTCTTTTTTTTTTTTTTACCGTAGTTAACTTAAATTCATAAACCATAATCATTCATAATTTCATAAAATTTCAATGAAAAAACAATATCAACTCAATAAAATGTAAAATGCAAAGCTTTTATATGACACCTCTAGAGATGTAGTCTTACTGCGGGTCTACCCGACCTTCCATCGTAAACTACTAGTAGCTGGTGAAGAAACTTGTGCGCCAGTTCATAGCCAGTCAACATAGAAAAATGTTTGTTCTCTACGAGCAGAACAGATGACCAGCAACGGTTGGCGTGATCTTCGGTGATGATTGAGAAAAAAAGGTTGTACATTCAAGGTATTTCGATGTCAAAGTAAGTAAAGGGATAACGAAAGTACAACAGTAAGTATGAGATTTTGGGTGAGAATTGGATTACCTTGCCCTCTAGGGATATAGGGCTATTTATAAGTGTTCTCATGGACCTCCTATTTTTTAGGCTTGGGCGTGTTTTCTAGCTCACAATATAGGGGATCTTTGACTAAGTCTTAACTAGTCGTGCCCGGGATACTAGTCGTTGTCGGGGACGAGGTCCCAGCGTGCTCGGTTAATCCCCAGACGTGTTCGGAATGTTGGGTGAACGTTGTACCCTCTTGGCTATGGTGATTTGGGCCAATGCTTAGTGGGTCGGTCTATGCCAAGAGTGGATTGGGCCAATTGAGACGTTTGAGCCAATCCAAAATAATGTTTATTACCAGTCTATTTAACATTCGGCAAGGCCCCTCAAAGTTACTAAAATAATACCTCATAGGTTTCAACGAAGCCACCATAAAAGTCATCCATCTGAACTAAAAAATGTTCGCATGAGCATTTCACGATGGTTTTAAAGAAGGGAAATTCAACGAGTCCCTCGCCCAAAGGACATCATCTTTGTTGGCAAAGGTGGTCACAAAAGCGGAATGATATATAAAGGGCGAAAAAAATAGTGTGAGAAGAAGGATCATGACGTAACAGGTCGAAGGCTAACAACACTTACGAAAGAACAATTATACCTTGCCCATCAAGGATAAAATGACGTTTAAGCTAGGTGGAAAGGTCGTGAAGAACTTCAAACCCTTGAACACTCATCGTGAGCAGATATGGCGGAAGGTTATCCACTTGCATGATACCCCTGTGCCTCTAGCTCCAAAAGCAGATGTTATGGGACCTTAGTCTGGAATATGGTGTAAGTTTCAGAAGGCTAAAGGATGCCGCGTAGAAAATTGCTACCAACTTAAGAAAAAGATAGAGCGTCTAATCCAAAAAGCCCACCTTAAGAAATATGTCAAAGGCGACTCATCTTAAGGGTAAGGTAGGGCCAGCTCATGCGGGCATGACAATACTAGAAACCCCATGACCAAAAAGGAAAAAGAGTCATCCAAAGAAGAGGGTGACAAAACTCTCAATAATATTGTAGGAATATTTGTTAGGGACGGAGAAACCAGCTCCGCCCGATGAAGATATGTCTGCCAAGTATTAAACATAGAGGATTTGCCCACAAATACGAAGGAAGGAGAGACAAAGACACCAGAGGTCAAGATCGCTTTTTCAGATAAAGGTGCAGTAGGTGTTCGTCCCCACAACGACGGCCCCATGGTTATCAACGTGAGGTGCGATGACTAGGAAATTAGAAGAGTCTTTGTAGTTCAATGAAGCTTTACAGATGTCATACATTGGGAAGCATTTAATAGGCTTTGCCTCGACGCATATGGCCTAAAAGCTTTCAAGGGGTTACTAGTTGGGTTCTCAGGGGTGCAAGTACGAGTGAAAGCTTACATAATATTGAATACCACCTTTGGAGTGGGGGAACAAACCAAGCAGATCAAGATCTGGTATTTGGTTATATACGTTCCTTCTTCTTATAACATTGCAATCTGCATCAAAGGGAAGGGGGATTGAGAAGTTGGATGACTACTATCTATGCTCTCAATACTCTTAAAAATAAGAGGAAGCTTTGGAAAGATCTTGAACAAATCCACATGGGGATAACTGGCCCTTGGTGCCTCATGGACGGTTTCAATGATGTCATCAAAGCTCAGGATAAAATAGGTGGAACACTTGTGCATGAGAATGAATACAAGGACATGGTGGACATGGTGGAAAATACTGGCCTCCATGAGAAAGATAGCATTAGGGACTATTTTACTTGAACAAACAACCAAACCAATAAGAGAATATACTCTAGGATAGATAACGTTTTGGATAATTTGATATGGCAGCAACAGAACATGGATATTATTCTCAAAGTGATGAATTATGGAGTCTCTGATCATGCTTTGTTATGCTTGAAAGCTCAAGATTCCATAAGACCTAATAAAACTCCCTTCCAGTTCCAAAACACCATAACCAACTAGTTTGGTTTCCTAGAGGTAGTTCACAAAAACTGGGCCAGACCCATGGACGAGTATGCTGTGTTTATTTTGTGGAAAAAACTTCAAAGACTACAGCCAGATATAAGGATTCTCAACAAAGAACTAAGTGGTATCACTCAACAGCTGGAAAGAGCCCGGGCAGACCTTACTAATGCACATGAGGAGCTTTTGAAAGACAGAATGAACACTCAGCAAATTCAGAGAGTGAAAGGATGTACCACTTCAGTTCTTACCATGAGCAGAATTGAAGAACAGATCCTGAGACAAAGGGCTAAAGTTGAATGGCTGAGGCTTGGTGATGGCAACAATGCTTACCTACATGTTACACTAAGGACTAAAAGGAAGCTGAATCACATAGAGTTATTAGAAATGGATGATGGCAACAATGTAGACACACAAAAGGAGATTGAGCAGGAAATAACCAAGTACTATGGTTGGAACAACTCATATAGATATCACACATATTGATATAGTTGCACTAAGGAAAAGTCCTCAACTGAACACTAGTCATATAAATTCTTTAATAGCACCTATTACTGAGACAAAAATCTGGAAAAGCCTAAAGGGAATAAAAGATATATCTGCTCCTGAAATAGATGCTCCACTGGGTAACGCAATGATGCAAAGGTAAAGGAGGCCAAGCCATCATACTTAAATATACTTTTGCAGAGGCCATTTATGAATTATGGAGCTACCGTAATCAAATGTGTTTTAAGGGCAAGAGAACCACGCTCGATTTAGGATCAAAGATCATTGACATTGTTGTCTATAGGTGTTGGGGCAACCCTAAACTAAGTAGGATCATGGGTAGAGTGATGATGCCATAAATGTTATGGATGGTTTTGTTCTTTTTGTCTTGTAAGAAGGTTGGATCCGATTTTAGGATCGCATTTGCTTGTAATTTGTTTATTGGTAATAAAGTATTAATATTTCTGAAAAAACATAATCATACGGCGACCAAATTTCAATCAATTGGGTGCTACCTTGTCTTCTTGCTTTCTAATCATTGTCGAAAGTATGAATGAGATTAAGGAGTGGTAGACAATTAAATGAAATATCTAATAATAATACAAACACTTTTGATCCTTCTAGAAATCATGTAGATGTCATTCCAACTAGAACATTATCACAGAGTATGACAATTCTGTCTGCAGTTGGGGCATCATGTGTTGGGTCGACGGTAGCCATAGTGTCGTCGCCAGTAAATCCTCCACGGTCGCCTATGAATCTGGCAAGACCGTTATTTCAAGGAGGAAAAGTCCCTCCGCCTGGATTCCCTCAATATGGAATGCTCATATCGATGATGGTGGATTTACATACAAATCCATCTATGTATTCCGACAACATGATGGCTACAGGTACATCTTTGAATCCAAGAAGTCGACCAACAGGGGTAGGATATATGCCCTAAGCGTCGCCATCACTAAAAACTACGTCTATGTTGTCTATTAGACAACAAATAGATGAAAGTAACCATGATATGGTAAATGCCCTGACACAACAAATTGGGACTATTTTTATTCCCGTGATAAATAACATTAACCATAGTTATGAGATATTGGCAGGTCAAATGGCTAGAATAGCAGACTTTTTTAGGACACCACCTATTCCACCTTGACCCACTCCCCAAGTGTCGAATGTAAGAGTAGTTGAAACACCAGGAAATTGAGTTAGAATAAAAACTCAACGACGGGTCCCAGAACGAGACGAAGAGGAATACATTGATCAAAATATCCCAAGAGTAGTACAATGGAATCAAGATGCAGATCAAGTGTTAAGACATGTCCAGCAAAATGCTCATATTGGTCACAATAATATTTCAAATGTAGTGGAACAAATCTTAATTCAAAATGGGATAAATGTAGGACTTCATGGGCCTAATTTTGTGTCTCCTTTGTCAGAATATTTTAGGCAAACTGAGTTACCCAGGGGGTGGAAGGTCCCAAAATTTACTAAATTCTCTAGCGAAACTGGTGAGTCGATAGTTGAACATGTTGCCAGATTTCAGACTGAAGCTGTTGATCTTGCCAATAATGAGAACTTAAAAATGAAGTATTTTCCAAGTTCTTTAACAAAAAATGCTTTCACTTGGTTCACAACCTTACCTCCACAGTCCGTCTTTTCTTGGAACCAATTAGAAAGATTGTTCCATGAACAATTTTATATGAGACAGTTGAAAATTAGTTTGAAAGAGTTAGCAGGAGTAAGGCGAAAGGTGGCTGAGTCTGTAGATGATTATTTTAATTGATTTGGGTTATTAAAAGCTAGATGTTTCACCCAGGTCTCGGAACATGAGTTAATCGAAATGGCTGCTGGGGGTTTAGATTACTCTATCCGGAAAAAGCTAGATACCCAGTATTTGAGAGATATGGCACAATTGGCTGATAGAGTTCGTCGGGTCGAACGGCTAAAAGCTGAAAAGGCTAGGGCTAGCAATTATCTTAAAAAGGAGAAAGTTGCGTACATTGCAACTGGTGGTTTCGACTCCGATGTCGATAGTATTTGCGATGAAAGTGAGGTAAATGTGGCTGAATTCAAGCCATGACCTCCATATGTTTGCAAATTGCTTAAGCCTTCAAATGGGAAAAATCCCATTGAAAATAATAAGAATGAAAAGTTTGTCAATAAAACTTATACGTTCGATATAGCAAAATGTGACGAGATATTTGATTTGTTAGTTACTGATGGGTAAATCACTGTGCCTCCAGGACTTAAAAATCCCCCTCTAGAACAAAAAAAGAAAAGAGGATTTTGTAAGTTTCATAATTTTTTGGGGCATAAAACATCTCGATGTGTACTTTTCAGGGATCTGGTGCAAAAGGCTTTGAAGGAAGGCAGACTGCAATTTGGAGAGAAACCAAAATCGTCGATGCAGGTTGATGTTGATCCTTTACTGGTCGGAGAAGCTAATTACACAGAGCTTTTTGATGTCATGATGGTCGAAACTACTGAAGGTTTTGACGAAAAGAAAAATTTTGCTGCTGATGGCAAGGTTTTGAGTTTGGTTTATCCCAAACCAAAGGAGAGTCTTTTGAAGTTTCTTGAAAGATGTCATAGGAATAATTCTCAGGTAGGTCTTTGTCCAAAGTGTGATGATGTGTTTAATGCAGATGCTGCTAAGAAAGTTGGATTTGACCCTCATCGTAATCAGAATCGACAATTTTTCTTTGAAGGAGAAAGCAGTGTTCGTAGGAATGAGAATTATAGGAAGAGGTTTGAGAAACCCATGACTTTCCGTCCTCCTTCTGATGTGCCTCAAGGAAAATGGGTGAAACCTATTAATTTTCAAGGGGGAAGGCGTCCAGAATGGAAGATTCAAGATTCTGGAGCAAGTGTGATAACACGAATTTATATAGTATACTTGACTTAGTATCATAAATAATGTTAGTATTTTCTTTTAATCATTTTGTTTTATTTTAGTATTATGCTGGTATTTTCATTGTTTCAGATTGATTAGGTTATTCGAAGATTGATTAAGAAAAGGAAAGAAATCGAGAAGAAATCGTCCATAAGTCAAAAGAAATGAAGGGAGGTATAAATAGCAAAAGAGGGGTATTGAAGAAGTAGAGAAAACTACAAGTTTAAACCCAGCCCACAAAGGAGCCAAAGCTCCCACCTCACGCAAGAGGGAGACGTCCGTCTCTAGGGCCCAATGGCTGAAGCCCAGATCTCAAGACAGTGAGACGTCCGTCTCACACTTTCAAAATGAAGGGGGGCACATCATTAAGTGGAGACGCCCGTCTCCACCCCTCTACCCAAATGAGACGCCCGTCTCCAAAAGCAAGTGACCCGCGTCACTAGGGCTTTGATGAACGACACCCATGTTTCCGCTATTTTTGGCCACATAACTTGAAGCTTGCAATGAAAGGTTTAAATGATCAACATACCTCCCACTTTCGTGCATCACACAAATTCAATAATGAAGAGATCCAACAAAGCCACGTTCTCCTATAATTTCTCAACAAACATTTTGTACGGAGGCTATAAATAGACCCCTCATCCAGTGTGCAAGGGTCGACATTTTTACCGAGCAATTGCAATTTTATTCTGCGCTTCTATTTTCGTTTCTTAGTTTTTAAGAGCTTTCTTTATTTTTCACACAACAATTTCTATACCGAAAATTGTTGTGTATTTTTAACCAATCTAACCTTACATTAGATTGAGTTCTTTTATTTCCTTGCTTTGTTTTCTCCATTCAAGAATCATTGTTCAAGTACTTTGAAGTTCAAGTTTAATTCCAGTACCGTTTAATTTCAGGTTCCATATTTATAATAGCTTTGATTCATTTAATATGATTGCATGCCATCTGTTTGTGTGTTATTAAATATGCCTGAGTATATCAAGTATGATTGTTTATGCATGTTTGATTTAATGAGTATGTTTAGTTAAATCGATATGGTATCGGTATGTAAATTAATCTAACCAAATGGATCTGAAATAAATTGGCCTAAATAATATTTTATTAAAAATCACCCTTTTTCTGGTTTTAGTGTCTAATTGAATATTAAAGTTTATAAAATCAACAGAGCGAAAGTTTGAGTTTTTAAAACTGAACTAAGGTTAGAAATCAACAGAGCGAGAGTTTGAGATATTTAACCGGATAGTAGACACTGGACATTAGGTTTAAGGACAGCGAGAGCGTATTAAAACTAATTAGATATTTATTTATTTTCAAAAAGTAGTTTTAAACTCGGCGGGACAGCGAGAGCGTACGTTAGGGAATATTAGCATAATCTAAGTCAATAGAGCGAGAGTTCGAGATAAGGGTTTTTAAGTAAATAATATTTACATGAAAAAGGTATTTTATTAATTCTGTTGTTTTCAAAAAGCGTTTCTAAATCTGATGGGACAGCGAGAGCGTACATTATGAGTTAGGATCGTAGTCTAAGTCAATAGAGCGAGAGTTTGAGAGGAGGGCTTTTAAACTGACATAGTTGATAAAGGATTTTTGATTTGATTAAAAACCTGGCCAGTGGAACTTCGGACTTACTAAGTTAGATGAATTACATACTGGTATCCGTTTATTAATATTTTATCCAGATTTAGTATTATTTCCCCCCTAAATCATAATTAAAATATCGTTAGCCTTACCTTTACAAAGCAACGATAGAATACAGTAGGTTGACATTGGTCCCTATGGATTCGATATCTTTTAAAACTACATGTCACGACTGTGCACTTACAATATTCCGACTAATAGACACATAAAGTCGCGATCAAGTTTTTGGCACCGTTGTCGGGGACCAACAGTCAATATTGTTATTCCGTTGTTGCATCGTATAGACTAGGGCATTCTATTTTAAACTACTATGTATCACCCAAATTTCATATACAACCCCCACTCCCAGTATTTTGAGGAATCACCTGGATCTTATAAATCTGGCCTCGAAATACTATTGGAGAATTTCAATGTTGCGTTACCAATTCATTCTTACCCAAATTACCTCTACAACTCCCAATCTCAATATTTCGAGGAACCACAAGAATCCTATAATCCCAACCTCGAAACATTAACTGGGGATTACAATTCGACACTAACTTATCCTCAATCGAATTTCCTCTACAATCACCTCGCCCAATATTATGAGGAGTCGCAAGAACCCCGAAATTCCACTCTCGAAACATTAATGGAGGATATGAATGCGACACTAAATCGCTCTAGGCTAGAAACGACGATGATGGAGCGCTCTATGGAAACACAAAATGCGACGTTAACCCACCTTGAGGAACTACAAGAATCCCATAACTTCAACCTCGCAACATCAATGGAGGATTTCGATGCGACGCTAACTCACTCTTGGCTGGAATTTATGATAGAGCACTTTATAGAGGCATACACTGTCCAAAATGATGAGATAAGAAATGAAAGCCTCCAAAATAACGAAACCCTTAGGCAGCTGAACAATGCAGTTGAGTCCCTCGCGACTCACAACATGGCCTTAGAGACCCAAATCTCCTTGTTTGAACAAAAACCTCTAAGACCCTTCCTTGAGGAGCATATGGATGCAACCAATAGTGAAAAATAAGTTGAAATTCCTAATGTGAGTGATAATGAGATTGAGGAGAGCAATAATATGGTTGAGGAGAGCTCTGGTGAGAAAAGAGTAGAGATTGAGGAAAAGCCACCAACACCAGCCGAAAGGGAGATTGTCGAAGAGGTAGAGAATGAAGCACCTATTGTTGTTCCTCCTCCCTATACCCCACCGATTCCTTACCCGAATAGGTTTGTGGAAGCCAAGGTAAAATCCCAATCCAAAATGTATGTGGAGGTATTGGAAAATATCACCACTAATGCACCCTTGTTTGAAGTCTCCTATAAAAAGAGAAAGTTAGAAGACCATGAAACTAGGGATATCATTATTGTTAAGAGGGTAAGGTTAACCTTTGAGGTGGTGGATGAAATCACTAAGCTTGAACTCGAAAAGCTGATACTTAGGATAGATTCAGAACCGCCACCATGAGTTCAAAAGAATGAACCACCCACAGAAGAAAGAAAATAAAAGGTGAGGGATATGTGAGATGGCTCGATAAGTGGCAATGGAAAACGACGATTACTAAAAGTTCAACTGAGGAGTCATTCTCGAGAGAACCACCTTAAGTGCTTGCACTCATAAGCCGTCGAGCTATCGACGTTAAATAAAGCGCCGCGTGGGAGGCAACCCACGAGCTTTCAATCTAATGTTTTATTTTTATAACTTATACCCAAATGGATTTGGGCCTTCAATCATAGCTAATTTGATGTTACAATATAGCTGTAACTTCTGCTACAATCAAGTTCATCAATCTTTTAGTTTTCAAGAATATCTCCATATGTAGAAACTATATAATCTTCAAATATTCGGATTGATTCTTCTGACCTTTAAAACATATAATGCCTTATAAGATTTGCATAATATTTAGAGAATATTTTGCATCTGTTAAATTGAAACTGAATCTCATTAATCCAACTCAGCAGGCGCGATGTTAACAACTATTCCATAGGACATGTTATTCCAGAACGTGTTCCAACATCTCATAGGACATCTTCTTGTTGCACCTATTGTGTTTTGTACCTGTGTTCCATTAGCAAGTTTTCCATCATATGATACATATTGTTGCTGTTATAGTCTAATCAAACATAATTGTCAATTACATAATCCAGATAATTAACAAGCTCCATTAGTATGTATTGATGGCTCCGTAGATGCACCTGTGGTCAAAGCAACAACCACCTGCTCCTCACTTTTAGGCCCCTACTCCTCAGCAACAACTGTAACACCTGAGGCCAAAGAAGGCGAGGAGTGGTTGCACCGCATGTAATACTTGAGGCCGAAAAGGCCAAGGGTGGTCGCCACATCGGAATGAGAGGGATCCTTAGGCCGTGCAGGTATGAGACTGCATGGTTGAAGGAAGGCTTATAAGGTTTGATGGGTACTACCTATACCAACAAGATGCATCTTCTTTTCGGTAGCCCATTCTATAAGAACTTCACAGTTAAGCGTGCTTGACTTGGAACAATTATGGGATGGATGACCTTCTGGGAAGTTTCCCGAAAAGCGTGCGAGTGCGGTCAAAGCACGCTGAAAAGGCTTGTGTTGGTTTGTGGGGTCAATCAATCATCCCGAAAGCAAAATGGGGGGTTACAAATGGTATCAGAGCTAGACCTCTGCCAGTACGATGTGGTTCGAGGACAAACCATGCAGAAGTTGGTGGGCATGTAACACTTCAGGCCAAAGAAGGCGAGGGGTGGTTGCACCGCATGTAACACCTGAGGCCGAAGAGGGCAAGGGTGGTATCCACATCGGAATGAGAGGGATCCTTAGGCCGTGCAGGTATGAGACTCCATGGTTGAAGGAAGGATTATAAGGATTAATGGGTACTACCTCAGGACGAACCATGCGGACGCTGGTGCACATGTAACACCTGAGGCCGAAGAAGTCAAAGGGTGGTTGCACCGCATGTAACACCTGAGGCCGAAGAGGGCAAGGGTGGTCACCACCTCGGAATGAAAGAGATCCTTAGGCCGTGCAGTTATGTGACTGCATGGTTGAAGGAAGGCTTATAATGATTAATGGGTACTACCTATACAAACAAGATGCATCTTCTTTTCGGTAGCCATATTCTATTAGAACTTCACAGTTAAGCTTGCTTGACTTGGAGCAATTCTAGGATAGGTGACCTTCTGGGAAGTTTCCCAAAAAGAGTGCGAATGAGGTTAAAGCATGCTAAAAAGGCTCGTGTTGGTTTGTGGGGTCAGTCGATCATCCTGAAAGCAATATGGGGCGTTACAACAACAACCTCCTCCTCAGTAACAGGCACCTGCTCATTAACAATAGGCACCGGCTCCTCTGCAACAACCACCAGCTCCCAAACAACAGTCACCGCCTCAACCTCAGCAACCTCATTCTGAACCATCTGCTCGTCAACAGCAATGGATGCTCTACCACCCCGACGACGAGGTGCGCGGAACCCCCTACTGTAACCCCCCAAATCTACCCGATAAATTATACATAAAATTCGAGTATAAATTTCAAACAAGTTCATTTGAGGTACCACATATTCGTCATCTCAAAAACATTTACGGCTTACTTGCCTTCATATAGATACATAGCACAGGAATTTAAAACGATAATCAAATCATTACTAAAAATCACTTTGTTTCAATTCAATAATTAACTCGCAGCGGAATCAACAAACTTCATAACTATTCAAATCAAGTCGTAGCATCATTGCACAGTAACTTTAAGTTACAATTTAAACCAAAACCATATAAAAATTCAGCAAAAGAATTAATAATTAAAACAACCGTTTTATCCCCTCGAGTGCTACGTATCAGAGCAAGACACCAACTCGACTAACAACAACTAAAGACTTCATAAAATCACTTCAAAACTTCCACCGCTATCTTGAGTACCTATCTGTTTCCCACGGTAAGGGAAACATCATTCAGAAGGGGTGAGATATCGAAAAATATAAACAAAAGTATGATAATTAATATGTTAGAATCAAATCATACAAAATTATCACTTTACAACTTTCAGACGACAGCTATAACAACAATTTAAAACTATACAATTATAATAACAAAATCAACAACATAATAATAATAGTTATAACAACTATTTTTCATCTTCCAGACGGTACCTGTCACAACAAGTCATTAGCATAAAGACTTATAATTACAACTTCACATTATCACAATTCACTTCACATCGTCATATTCAACAACAACTCAAGTCACATCACGTCACAATTAAATCACACTCATGCCACATATAATGAGACTCTACAATTGCACATGCATGTGGTACCCAGGGCTTCAGCCCCCATCGCCAATTGCCAGTTAACAGAGGCATCAAGGCATAAGCCTTCGTCGCTAATTTGCCAATCCAGGCCGTCACCAAAAATGCATATGTATATGAATGCAACAAACACACTCAACAAACACACTCAACAAACAACATCATCGTCACAAAGGCATAAGCCTATATCGTCCCTATACCAATAAATAGAGGTATACATCGTTAATGGAACATCCTGCAACTTCGCATAAAACAACAATTATCACCACAACAACAACAACTAATTTCATTGAATCAACACGACAGAATCACAACAAATAATGCATGGAAAAATTCATACACCTTAATCCCACATACAATCATCATATTCCTGGTTATATAATTTGAACCCCACCCTTACCTTGGTAAATATGGACTCTTTCATCATAGCTCTAAGTTTTTCTCCAAAAGAAATCCTTTCTAACATCAATTGGAGACACACCTAAACACCAGTTCGGGAATCAGCTTATCAGACAAACTTAAATCCCTCAAAATCAAAATCGCTCCGGTCAGAACTTAGCTCTATGAGTCAGGAACGTTGTATCCAAGTACTATAACGATCCAACAGTTAGATTGAGAGATATGCCTGATTTGCCAAGGTGACTCTATGCTGAAACTTGCTGGGAAAATTAAGGCTTCCTCCATAATTTTCTTCTTCTCTCAAGTGCTCCTCCCTTCTTTCTCTTCTCTCTTCTAATTTTCCTTTCTCCCCAAAAATGAGTTATGAGACTCCAATTCTAAAACCCTAATTTTCTACTCTTACTATCTCCTTTCTCTTAATGGGTTTAACCCATAATCCATCTATTACGTTTCTACTACTAAGGCCCAATTAACTATATCTCTCATACAACTTAATTAACCCAAATAACACAAACACACATACAATTAAATATTTCAAATAATTATTATATCACATAATAACTAAATAAATAAATAATTATTAAAAATACCAAATAGTATAATTACTAATGTAATTAATAAAAATATTAATAAAATCGGGATGTTACAACTCTCCCCCACTTAGAATATTTCGTCATCGAAAATCTATACGACATCACCATACTTAACACATCCTTCACATCCAATCCTTCGATCAAACGACAACCCAGTCACGATTTAAATCTAGTACTTATACCATCAATCTTCTAATACGATTGCAACATAATCCTTACTAACTTGCCAACCATTTTAGCAATATCTTGAAACATCTTACAATGTAGCAATATCTACCACTTGCTCACATCTAGTTATACAATCTCACTTCATCATCCTCAGCAACCTATTCCACACCAAACGCATATGCAATTCTTATTTCCATATTCAAATGTTCTTCGCTACCGAAGCAGCAACAACTTACAACCAAATCATAACCGAGGAGTACAGCTTCTCCCCCACTTAGTTCCAAACCAATTCCTACAACAAGCAATCAAAAACAACAAGTACCACCAATGTTGTACACACTTGTCGCGTACTAAGGGATAACAACAATTAGAGGACTCTGGCCGAACAGACCGACCTGCTCTGATACCACTAATGTAACACCCCAAATCTACCCGATAAATTATACGTAAAATCCGAGTATAAATTTCAAACAAGTTCATTTGAGGTATCACATATTCGTTATCTCAAAAACATTTACGGCTTACTTGCCTTCATATAGATACATAGCACAGGAATTTAAAACGATAATCAAATCATTACTAAAAATCACTTTGTTTCAATTCAATAATTAACTCGCAGCAGAATCAACAAACTTCATAACTATTCAAATCAAGTCGCAGCATCATTGCACAGTAACTTTAAGTTACAATTTAAACCAAAACCATATAAAAATTCAGCAAAAGAATTAATAATTAAAACAATCGTTTTATCCCCTCGAGTGCTACGTATCAGATCAAGACACCAACTCGGCTAACAACAACTAAAGACTTCATAAAATCACTTCAAAACTTCCACCGCTATCTTGAGTACCTGTCCGTTTCCCACGGTAAGGGAAACATCATTCAGAAGGGGTGAGATATCGAAAAATATAAACAAAAGTATGATAATTAATATGTTAGAATCAAATCATACAAAATTATCACTTTACAACTTTCAGACGACAGCTATAACAACAATTTAAAACTGTAAAATTATAATAACAAAATCAACAACATAATAATAGTTATAACAACTATTTTTCATCTTCCAGACGGTACCTGTCACAACAAGTCATTAGCATAACAACTTATAATTACAACTTCACATTATCACAATTCATTTCACATCGTCGTATTCAACAACAACTCAAGTCACATCACGTCACAATTAAATCACACTCATGCCACATATAATGAGACTCTACAATTGCACATGCATGTGGTACCCAGGGCTTCAGCCCCCATCGCCAATTGCCAGTTAACAGAGGCATCGAGGCATAAGCCTTCGTCGCTAATTTGCCAATCCAGGCCGTCACCAAAAATGAATATGTATATGAATGCAACAAACACACACAACAAACACACACAACAAACAACATCATCGTCACAAAGGCATAAGCCTATATCGTCCCTATACCAATAAATAGAGGTATACATCGTTAATGGAACATCCTGCAACTTCGCATAAAACAACAACAATTATCACCACAACAACAACTAATTTCATTGAATCAACATGACAGAATCACAACAAATAATCCATGGAAAAATTCATACACCTTAATCCCACATACAATCATCATATTCCTGGTTATATAATTTGAACCCCACCCTTACCTTGGTAAATATGGACTCTTTCATCATAGCTCTAAGTTTTTCTCCAAAAGAAATCATTTCTAACATCAATTGGAGACACACCTAAACACCAGTTTGGGAATCAGCTTATGAGACAAACTTAAATCCCTCAAAATCAAAGTCGCTCCAGTCAGAACTTATCTCTATGAGTCAGGAACGTTGTATCCAAGTACTATAACGATCCAACGGTTGGATTGAGAGATATGCCTGATTTGCCAAGGTGACTCTATGCTGAAACTTGCTGGGAAAATTAAGGCTTCCTCCATAATTTTCTTCTTCTCTCAAGTGCTCCTCCCTTCTTTCTCTTCTCTCTTCTAATTTTCCTTTCTCCCCAAAAATGAGTTATGAGACTCCAACTCTAAAACCCTAATTTTCTACTCTTACTATCTCTTTTCTCTTAATAGGCTTAACCCATAATCCATCTATTACGTTTCTACTACTAAGGCACAATTAACTATATCTCTCATACAACTTAATTAACCCAAATAACACAAACACACATACAATTAAATATTTCAAATAATTATTATATCACATAATAACTAAATAAATAAATAATTATTAAAAATACCAAATAGTATAATTACTAATATTATTAATAAAAGTATTAATAAAATCGGGATGTTACACCTACCCGCCTGCTCAGCCCTCCGTTTTCGATTGGAACCTGTCGGAGAAACGCATCCAGCATATAACACTGAGGTACCAGCCTCATCAGCAGCCGCCCTAGCACAAGCATCGACTCTATCAATGACCCGGCCTGCAACAGTACCATCTCTGCCTCTAGTACGCACTGAAAAAAGTTAAAAACATAAGCAAAATAGCATTTAAAAAAATAGAAATACCAGAAATTTCAAAATTTCCGGTATGGCAATGAGAATGAGGGTAATAAGGAAATTTGTGGAGTGAATAGGATAAGAATGAAGCAAAAGTTTGTAGAAATTGGAGGGAGTAATCAAGGCAAACACGTGAGATATGGAGTGAGGTGTGAAAGTTTGTTAAAGTTTTATCCTTTGTGTGAGTTTCTAGAAGAGGTGTATGATGTAGTATGTATGGAATTGAGTGAATTTTTTTTTAGGAAGAATTTGAATGAAGGAAACATGAATTGTCATTTGGTAGGGGTCTCACACTCTAATTTTCTTGGCTCACAAGAGAATTTAACTTGCCACCCTCAAAATTATACTTGGCACCCCCCAATATGTATGAAATGACCTAAATGTCCAAAAAAAAATCATTATCATATTTTAGGAAATTTACGTGAAACTCAGGATTTTTCAAATCTTTGGGCGATACCGGAAATTTGGCGAAAACAAGTTTCCGGTAGTTTTTATGAAATTTCTAGTAGTTTGTACTGAAAATTGTGAAATTTCCAGTATTTTCTATGTGAAATTTTAAAATATCCGGTGTTTTGTACCAGAAATTTCACAATTTCTGGCACAATTTCCCATACTGAAAATTTTGAAATTTCTGGTATTTCTATTTAAAAAAAATGCTATTTTGCTTTTATTTTTAATTTTTCAGTGCGGACTAGAAGCAGAGATGATACTGTTGCGGATCGGGTCATTGATAGAGTCGATGCTCGAGCTCGGGCGACTGCTGATGAAGCTGGTACCTCAGTGTTACATGCTAGACGCGTTCCTCCGACCAGTTCTAACCGGAAACGGAGGGTTGAGCAGGCGAGTAGGGGGTTCCGCGAACCTCGTCGCCGGGGGGGTAGAGCATACACTACTGTGGACGAGCAAGTGGTTCGGGATGAGGTTGCTGAGGTTGAGGCGGTGGCTATTATTCGGGAGCCGGTGGCTGTTGCTGAGGAGCCGGTGCATGTTGCTGAGGAGCATGTGCCTGTTCTTGAGGAAGAGGTTGCTGTTGCTAAGGAGCAGGTGCCTAGAGGTTAAGAGCGGGTGGTTGTGGTTGAGGAGGGGGTTGCTGAAGAGCGGCTGGTGGTTGATACGGACGTGCATTTACGGAGCCATCAGTACACACTGATGGAGCTTTTCCAGGAGGACCTTTTGACAGGTTTGTTTTGACAGGATATGCTGACCATGTCTCTTATAGGATATGGCAAGGCGAGGTATGTAACATTGCTTAAGTGCTTAATTTTTATCATGCAATTTTTATTACACATTGTGTTTTAATTGTATTTTTTTCTTACATGAGCGTCCAGTGCTAAAGGTCACTTCTCACGGGTCGAAGTTGAAGAACTTCCCCAAGAGACTGATGCCTGAGCAGGTGGCGAGGATAGTTCGGGACTTCCATTTTATGGACTTAGCTGGATGCTCCTTGACGATGCTGGATGCCCCTCTATTATCAGCTTTTGTTGAGAGATGGCACCCGGAGACATCATTCTTCCATCTTCCATTCGGGGGGATGACGCTGACTCTGGATGATGTACATTCCCTATTTCACCTTCTGATTGCTGGTACGTTTTTTCACACCAGTTCATAGGGACCAGGCGACGACGGTGCACATGGTGATGGATGATTTAGAGGTTGATGACCTGGTTGTGCTTAAGGAGTTTGGTGACACTCGGGGCTTTCACCTCAGGATGTCTTGGTTGAAGAAGGTTTCTCAGGAGCTTGTCGATGCAGAGAGGTACCAGGATGCCGCTATGGCGTACATGCTACATCTAGTGACATGTACTCTCTTTGCGGACAAGTATGAAGTTTATATAGATGTCTGCTATCTATCTCTATTCAGCGACCTTGAGACCCCATGTTGGGCTTGGGAAGTGGCAGCATTGACGATGCTGTATACGACGCTTGATGTCGCCTCTCGTCCTGACACCAGACAGCTTGCTGGTTATTTGAGCTTGTTACATGCATATATTCTTACATGGTTTTTTGTGTTTTATTATAATTTACTTGGGCTTGATAATTTTTATTTATGCAGTGTTGGATCTACGAGCACTTCCCTCACATCTGTGAGCGGAATACCTAGCGTTGTGCAGCTGCTTACCCTTGTGCGATGAGGTGGAAGGCCAGAGAGACCCATCCGAGAGAGGTGATTGAGTACAGGCGGAGGGTGGATGCTCTGACGCTGGATGATGTCATCTGAACACCATTTACAGGTCACCGCGATCATCTTTCTTTTGATTTATCTCTTTATATTCAGGGTATGTCAGATGGGAGAGCCATGTGGCTAGACACTTGCCTGAGAGGTGTCTACGCCAGTATGGTTATATATAGGGCATCCCACGGCCGGTCCTAGAGACTCCAATTGGTGGCATTGATCGCTGGTTTCAGAGTCACATCCTCAGCTCCCTCCGTGAGATTATTGATACAGTCGTTGCGGTTCAGCAGCCTGAGGAGTGTCGGGATGGTTACCTGGAGTGGTTCCTCAGTGTGTCACACCCTAAGGTCATACTACCTGCCGACATTTAATGTTCCAGGGCCTTCAGGTACCCGGGCTTCTTCACCATCACCACCACCACCACCACCACCACATCCACCTCCCGTGGGTGACCAGAATAGCCGCCAACAATACATCACTGTTCACTTGGAAAGCCTCAAGGGTTCGGTGAACCCTGATGGTGTCTATGCCAGTATGGTTATATATAGGGCATCCCACGGCCGGTCCTAGAGACTCCAATTGGTGGCATTGATCGCTGGTTTCAGAGTCACATCCTCAGCTCCCTCCGTGAGATTATTGATACAGTCGTTGCGGTTCAGCAGCCTGAGGAGTGTCGGGATGGTTACCTGGAGTGGTTCCTCAGTGTGTCACACCCTAAGGTCATACTACCTGCCGACATTTAATGTTCCAGGGCCTTCAGGTACCCGGGCTTCTTCACCATCACCACCACCACCACCACCACCACCACCACCTCCACCTCCCGTGGGTGACCAGAATAGCCGCCAACAATACATCACTGTTCACTTGGAAAGCCTCAAGGGTTCGGTGAACCCTGATGGTGAGGTTCATAGTATTTTAGCTAGGTTGACGGATGTTGCCCGTGGAGGACCTATGTAGATTTATTTTGTTATGATTGTATCATTTGTATTATTTGTATATTTGTATATTTTGTACGGACATCTTATGTATGAACATATTTTTTATTGCATGACCTTTTTTGCTAATACATGGTTCAAGTAGATAAAGAAAATAACATCAATAACAAACAAGCATAGTTAACAAACATCAGATGACAAACAACAAGCATAAACAATACTACGAAACATGAAAACATAGGCACTACCAGAAAACTCTGGATGAATCAGACACTTCATTATGTCGTCAACGAATCTTTGGATCTGCACATCCAATTCGATCGGACCTTTAGTTATCCTACGGCAAAATGATTTCCACATGGCCTTCACATCTTCATCGTTCTTCAACTCGATTAAGTTGTATTTCACCCTTCCATTTGTATCAATGTTTCTTTCTAGGTGGCAAAGGATTCAACGTCATCTGAAATCTTGGTTTGAACATCAGGGTTGCGGCCATTGAAATATATAGATACTTTAATCAAATATCGAGGAAGAAGCATTTTCAAATTAACTAAATTTCTCGTATGTTGTACCGGAAATTTCAAATTAACAAAATTTCTGATATTTTGTACCAGAAATATTGAAGTGCATACCGGAAATTTGCTTCGAAAACTCTTTGTTTCTTAATTTTTTTCAACAAGGATAAAATTGGGTTAAAAAAAGGGGGGGCAAATATAAAAAAGGGTGTGGCATGTAGATTCTTCTCCCTCCTGGATTGTGATTTAATTTTTGTTTGGACTGTTTTTAGGCTTCAATTTCTTTCATGGGCCAAGCGCCCAGATGCTTATTGCACCCCAGTTTTATGTTTCCTTTTAGCCCATTTAGTTATTTTTTTTATATATTATTTGTTAGTATTTTATGTTATTGTTTTTTATGCTAATTGAAAAAATATCAAAAATATTTTAGATTAGTTTAATCTTCTTGTTATCTAAAAAAAATGTCAATATGTTAGTAATTAGAGTTTTATTTCCCATATTAAAAAATATAAAAAATATGTTAGTTTTATTTTCCTATATCAAAAATATCAAAAAATGTGTTGTTTAATTTTAATTTCCTTCTAGAATTTAATATGCTTATATCTACATTTTCTTTTGTTAATTTTAATTAATATTTGTTTGGTATTTTTGTTATTTATTCATGTATCATTTTTTATATTCGTGCTAACATTTTCTTGTTTTTATGAGGTATGATTGATAACACAAACGTATCGTATATTTAGCTTAATTTACATGCATTATTATTCTATTTTATTTCAATTATTTTATTTTATTTTGTATTATGCCGGTATTTCTATTTGTTTTCAGGAATTTATTTAATCGGAGCTCGCAAAAGAAATAGTTGGAAAAAGGACTTAAAATGAAGAGAAATTGCTTAAAAAGACATTTAAGTAAGGAGGTGCAAATAACAAAAAGAGCCAGGCTCAAACACACACAACCCAGCACGCACAGGAAGTGGATGCACTAGACGGAAGGCACCCTGAGGCACCTGCCGGTCGGCGCAACCCCCTCCCTGCCGTTCGGCACCCCTCTAAAATAGTTGTGTTATGTAAGTCACACACCCAGGCCCAGAGGAGTCTGTTTTCAAAGAACGCTACTTTTTCTCCTCCATTTTCTCCGCCGTGAGATGCTGTTACGAGACATTTCAAAAACCGAGTGCTGCTCTATAAATTGAAGGCAAGAATTGAATCAAAGAGTTACACAGTTTTAACCTATTGCCGTCAAGTTCCCTTTCTCTGCAATTACTTCCAGCACGTTCAAGTCTTCTTCCCAAAAACCATTTTTCTGCAATAGATTTCCACACCGGAAATACTATTGCAATTCAATTTCTTTTTCAAGCTCCAGAATTCATTTTAGTTTTAAGATTAGATTTTGTTTTCGTCATTTACTTTCGTCCCGGATTCAAGATTCGGTACTGCAAGATACAATTTTCCCAGTCTGCAATTTAATTCAGGTTTATTTATTAGCATTTATTATTATTCACGGTTTATGTTAATTTATCAAATTATGTTCGGATTATGTTATATCTATTATATATGTTCAGATTCGTCTATTAAAACAATGTCCGGCTAAATACCCTTTATCGGTATGTAAGGTCACATAACCGAGGGAATCGAGTAATCCTTTGATGTAGTTTATTAATCAAATTTATTTGTCTGGCTGGTATTTCTAAACGTTTAATTAAACTGTTTTGTAACGAGAGTTAAAAACAATAGAAGTTAGGATCAATAAAAACGAGAGTTTGAGATTTTAACTGGACCTTAGAAATTAGGCATTAACCTTAAATACAGCGAGAACGCTTTAAGGGTAATTAGTTTTCATTGGTTTTCAAAAATCACTTTGAACTTTAATTGATACAACGAGAGCGCTCACTTAGGTTTAATAGTGAAATCATAATCAATAAACACGAGAGTGTGAGAGGAGGGTTTTTAAACTAATGATTTCTACAGAAAAGTGATTTTAAATTACGATCCGCATCGATGGCTTACTTGATCCCCGAAGTCCGACCATTGCATACCGATATTATTATCCTAGATTTAATTTAATAGTATTTCTTTTTAATTCCCGTCTGATCAATAATCAATTGAATATTAGCCTTAGATTTACGTAGTAGCGATTAACTACATTAGGTCGATTCTTAGTCCATGTGGGTTCGATATCTTTTAAAACTACGCGATAGACTGTGCACTTGCATTCATAATCACAGACATACCCCATTGTCGCGATCAAGTTTTTGGCGCCGTTGTCGGGGACTAATTTAGTCGACAATCGTAATTAACTGTTACGTTGTAGAGACTAAGGCAAACTCAATTATTCTAATCCCTTTGTGCATGCCAAGTACTCGCTCTCGATGTGAAGACTTAGTGCTGCCAATTCCCGAACCAGAGCGTTCTATCACTGTATCACGTCGATTACGACGTACTCGCACTCTTGTTCCTACTCCCGCTTCTGAACCAGTTGAAGAATCAACCATGGGAGAACAGCCGCGTCCTCTCAAATCTTATGCGATTCCTTCGCAAGCTGAACCTCACAATAGCATTGCTGCTTCTGCTATTGAAGCGAATAATTTCGAGCTTAAACCATCGTTGTTGTCAGCTATACAACAAAACCAATTCTCTGGAAATGCGACGGACGGTCCTAATCTTCATTTGTCAGTGTTCTTGCAATATGCAGACACTGTAAAAGCAAATGGTGTCAGTTCGGAAGCTATCCGACTGCGCCTTTTTCCTTTTTCACTAAGGGATAGAGCTAGAGCTTGGCTCCAGTCTTTACCCGCCAATTCTGTCACGACCTGGAATGAACTTAAGAAAGTCTTCCTGGCACGTTATTTTCCACCTAGTAAGACCGCCATGCTAAGGGCGCAAATCATTGAGTTTAGTCAAAAAGACAACGAGTCTTTATTCAAAGCGTGGGAGAGATACAAGGACATGCTTAGACTTTGTCCACATCACGGTTTAGAACAATGGTTAATCATCCATATCTTCTACAATGGTCTCCTCTACAATACGAGACTTACGATTGACGCCGGCGTAGGTGGCGCACTGATGGATAAAGAATATGCTGATGCCTATGCACTTATCGAAAGTATGGCTCAAAACCATTATCAATAGGGAAGCGAGGGAGCTCAATCAGAGAAAAATTCTGGAGAGAAATCTTCAACGAAGAGTGGGATGTACGAGATAAGTAGCCTCGATCGCGTTAACGCCAAAGTCGATGCCCTAACTCAGAAGCTTGAAAACCTCACTATGGCACCTGTAGCCGCCGTGGCTGCTGTTTCCCCCAATTGCGAAATATGCGGGATGTCTGGACATGCTACCCCCGAGTGCCAACTTTTGGCAGGAGTTTCCCCCGAACCGGTAAACTATGCTCAAGGAAACCCCTACTCAAACACTTATAACCCAGGATGGAAGAATCACCCTAATTTCTCGTACAAGAACAATAATGCTTTGTACGCACCTGGTCAAGTACCCAGTGTACCACCTGGATATCAAAAGGCACCATTCGCTGCTCCTAACGTCCCTAGGAAGTCTAACTTGGAAATAATGATGGAAAATTTCATAGCCACTCAAACTCAAACTAATAAGGATTTCATAAACCAGAACGTGCACACTAATGAGCAAATCAAACAGTTAGCGACTAAAGTAGACGCGTTGGCCACTCACAACAAGATGCTCGAGACACAAATCTCTCAAGTGGCACAGCAACAAGCACCTACTGCCGCACCTGCTGGGACATTTCCAGGACAGCCACAACCAAACCAAAAAGGACATGCTCATCCTATTATTCTGCGAAGTGGTAGAGAGATGGACGAACCGACAGACCCTAGGCTTAAGAACCCTGCTATGTTCCAAAGCCCTAGGAAGACAACTGAGGAGGAAAGTAGACCCAAGGATAAACCAAGTGATCCGAAGGAGAAAGAGGACAAAGAAGGCGAGACGGAGGAAAAAGAAGTGCCATACATACCTCCACCACCTTATAAACCACCTATCCCGTACCCTCAAAGACTCGAGAAATCTAAAAACATAGGGCAATTTAAGAAATTTGTCGAACTTCTTAAACAGCTAAACATCACAATTCCGTTTACAGAAGCCATTACCCAAATGCCCTCATATGCTAAGTTCCTAAAAGAGATCCTATCGAATAAGAAGAAATTAGAAGACAACGAGACCATAACACTCACTGCTGAATGTAGTGCCATAATTCAAAATAAAATGCCACCTAAGCTGAAAGACCCAGGAAGTTTCTCCATACCCTGCAATATAGGAAAATTTGTCATAGACAAAGCTTTATGTGACCTAGGAGCTAGAATTAGCCTAATGCCTTTGTCCATTTGTGAGAAACTAAACATGGGAGATCTAAGACCAACCAAGATGTCAGTACAACTTGCAAACCGATCTGTCAAGTATCCTGTAGGTGTTCTTGAAAATGTACCCGTCAGCATCGGACAATTCTACATCCCTACGGATTTCATAATTATGGACATAAAAGAAGACGTCAATACTCCTATAATTTTAGGAAGACCTTTCCTAGCTACCGCTGGAGCCATCATAGACGTAAAGAAAGGCAAGTTGACATTCAAAGTAGGTGAGGAGAAGGTCGAGTTTATTCTAACACAATTCCTTCAAGTCCCAGCTATAGAAGATACATGTTATCTGGTGGATGTTATTGATGAATGTATAAGAGAGATAGGATTATCAGAAGGATCATACTCTGAAGTTATAAAGATTCCGATGCCCATGATCTTCGAAGATGACAATTGGCGTCCGAAATATCGAGACGATAGTTTAAGCGAGTGCTTAGCTTTGACACCCAACCCTATGCCTTGCCCAAAGAAACCAGCCTTGGACCTTAAACCATTACCCAAGACTCTTAGATATGAATATCTAGACGATGAGCTCAAAAGACCAGTAATAGTCAACACAGAGCTAGGAGCCACAGAGACTAAGAAGCTATTACAAGTTTTAAGAAAGTATCCATCTGCGTTAGGATATAACATTGCTGATCTGAAAGGAATAAGTCCTTCCATATGTATGCATCGCATCATGTTGGAGGAAGATTGCAAAACCTCTAGGGAGCATCAAAGAAGGATTAACCCTATCCTAAGCACAATAGTTAAAGATGAAGTTACCAAACTTCTGAATGCTGGAATTATATATCCAATCTCCGATAGTCAGTGGGTAAGTCTGGTCCATTGTGTACCAAAGAAAGGAGGCATAACAGTTACCATAAACAAGTCTGGCGAATCTATAGCCGAAAGAAAGGTGACTGGAGCAAGGATGTGTATTGACTATCGTAAGTTAAACAAAGCCACGAGGAAAGACCATTTCCCTCTTCCTTTTATTGACCAAATGCTCGAACGCTTAGCAAAACATTCCTATTACTGCTACCTGGATGGTTACTCAGGATTCTTTTAAATCCCAATTCACCCTGACGACCAAGAGAAAACAACCTTCACGTGCCCTAATGGAACATTCGCTTATAGACGAATGCCTTTCGGATTTTGCAACGCCCCTGCGACATTTCAGAGATGCATGATTTCGATTTTCGCTGATTACATAGACAACATCATGGAAGTCTTTATGGACGACTTCTCTATGTGTGGGGAAGATTTCGAAGGATGTCTCTCAAATCTAGAAAAAGTATTGGACAGATGTGTACAAGTTAACCTCGTCCTAAACTGGGAAAAGTGTCACTTTATGGTTAAACAAGGGATTGTGCTTGGACACGCAGTCTCCAAAAGAGGAATAGAAGTCGATAAAGCAAAGATCGAAGTAATAGAAAATCTCCAACCCCCAAAAACAGTTAGAGAGATACGAAGCTTCTTAGGTCACGCATGTTTCTACAAAAGATTCATAAAGGACTTTTCTAAGATCTCTGAACCTCTGACTAGCCTATTAATGAAAGACGTTGAGTTTGACTTCAACGATGAATGTCTAGAAGCCTTTGAAGTACTAAAGACGACCCTAATATCCGCAGCCATAATGCAACCACCCGGCTGGAATTTACCATTTGAAATTATGTGTGATGCAAGCGACTATGCTGTAGGAGCTGTCTTAGGCCAAAGGAAAGATAAGAAACTCCACGCAATATACTATACAAGTAGGACCTTAGACCCTGCGCAAATGAATTGCGCCACAACTGAAAAGGAACTCCTGGCCGTGGTCTTCGCGTTAGATAAGTTTCGTTCCTATCTGATAGGAGCGAAGATAATAGTTTACACCTACCATGCAGCCATTAGGTATCTACTAGCTAAACAAGATGCAAAACCTAGACTATTAAGGTGGATCCTACTACTACAAGAATTTGATTTGGAAATCAAAGATAAAAAGGGGACCGAAAACGTTGTAGCCGACCATTTATCTAGGATGGAAGGTATTAAGACAGAAGAAACACCAATCGACGATGATTTCCCCTATGAACGCTTAATAGCACATTTAGAATCTGAAAGCAACACGTTGAAGCAACCTAAAGCGCAAACCGTTAAGACACTAAGAACCGGAACCACACTGCCATGGTATGCTGATTTCGTCAACTACCTAGCAGCGAGAGTGCTTCCGCCTGACATGACTTATCAACAAAAGAAGAAGTTCTTCCATGACCTTAAACAGTATTATTGGGATGAACCCTTACTATTCAAGAGAGGCGCTGATGGGATATTCCGCAAATGTGTTCCGGAAGAATAAATAGAAAGCATAATACATCATTGCCATGATGCCCCCTATGGTGGGCATGCAAGCACATCAAAGACCTGCACTAAGATTCTGCAAGCCGGTCTCTTTTGGCCCAACCTGTGGAAGGATGTCCACATCGCTATTAGAAACTACGACCGATGTCAGCGCACTAGAAACATATTGTGGACCGTCCTTTCGGGCCATACCCCTCCGTGGGTGGGATACGTGAACTGACTCTTTTTTGTCGATCGGACGCTTTCGCGTCACTTTTGAAAAAGTTTACAGAGTCGCCACCGACCTTTTATTTTATCCAATGAAGGAAAGGTTTATAAAAGAAACAGAAAAAAGACCTTTGAGAGATTCTGGGTAAGGGGGTAGGTTATACAAAGGGAAGGTGTTAGCACCCTTTGTATCCATGGTTATCCATGGGCTCTTTAGTTTGCTTAGCTCATTTGCTTTACTTTTCAATTGATTCGGAATGCTTTACCTGTGTTTTTGAAATACCTTTGCAAATAGAATTTGTAATGATCCTTGTGCGGATATATACAAATGCTTGTTTATCTTTCGAAAGATGTTTTGAAAAGATCGTTAATTTTGTAATGATCCGTGTTTGGATGTATACAAAATATTGTCTTTTGGAAAATTCGTTTTAAAAAAACAACAGTGTATGAGAATTTTGTTTGTTTTGATTTTGAGCAAGCAAACTAGGAGGTCTACCCTGAGTTAGGAGGTCTTTATCCTTGTTCCCTTTAAAAATCTATCCATTCGTCGGATATAAACAAAAGGTTCGATTTTGTACTCGAAACAGTAGAAATGTAACTTTGATTTTGAAAAGAGTGAAAAGGGGTTACCCTAGGAGGTGCAAATGTGATTGTGATTGAATTCAGATATTTATCTTTGAAGTTAGTGATCTGACGGTTCAGTTTTATCTTTGACATACACGCAGTTTATATGGGTGCTGGAAATTAAAATGCGGAAATGTAAAGTGCAGAAAGTAAATCTACGCTATTACATCGATTGTGCGGGAAATGTAAACTAGCCTATTTACATGAATTTGACATCCTATACATTTATCTAGGAATTTTAAATTGCAAGAAATAAAAGGCATATTTTTGTATTTTTGTGAATTATTTTAAATATAATTAATGCATTATTAATTAATTTAAAATAAAGAAAAGATGGAAATATGATTAAACCTAGCAAATAAGTTTAAAAATATGTACAAAATGTTTGTTAATTGATTTTAGAACAAAACTAATTTTTTTGGATTTTTTTGAAATTGATTTGAAATTGATTTAAGTTAATTAAAACATAATTATGCAAATAATTACACAAATAATTAAAACTTAAAGAGAAAATTGTCCTAAATATGTACAAAATTAGTTTATGATATATAAACAATATTTAACACAAAGAACAATTTTTTTTATGATTTTTTGACTAATTAAAATAATTAATAAGCAAATATACAAATACATACTAATTAATTATGAAAAATATTGAAATTTTGAAGAAAAATAAAATATTTTTGTTTCATAAAATAATATATTATTTTAGAAGTTTAAAATATTTTTTGTGGAATTTTTGGAAGTTTTTAACTATTTTTAATTAATTTATCAAAGAAACTAAAATAAAAATAGAAAATAAAATTAAAAATATAAGGATACTGATCTGGTGTGGCAATTAATGAAGGAGCATGGTGAGCTTGCATGTGTGAGGCGTTGGATTGGCTTTGAGATTGATCCAAGGGCACAGATTTGTAGGTGCATGGTATGATGGTGTACACTGAATCCAAGGGGATTCAAAGTCTTTGCAGGGGCCCACGCTGGATTGACCAGCGAATAAGATTTGAGGGAAGGGCCACCTTGGCGCGCTGAAAAGTCAGACGAACCACGCTTGGACGCGTGGTCGTCTTCAACCTCCAGAAGTGAGGTTTTCAGCTTCAAATAGCGGGGGTTTTTAACCTCCCCTATTTGGACGTTAAAATTCCAGTTTTTTAACAACCTATGAACCTGCAAAAAATACGAGTTAGCAATAGAAACAAGTGACCCAGATCCACTAATTAGAGTGTCCTGAATCCAAATATGTCATTTGTTTTAAGGTTTGAAGCTCCTAGCTATGGATACGAAGAAGATGAAGCTTAAACACTCATGGACTCGTTTTAATGGTGGAGCCTGATCCTCACGTTGGAACACTCATGCTAAGGCCCAGATCACACATATAGGTCCCCATAAGGATGTTAGGGTGGTTAGTTTGCAGTGAAATTAGTTGCATATACAAAAACGAAAATAAAACTCATATGTACATGAAGAGCTTTAAGTGCTTTATACGACTCTCATATGTCTATATTTAGAGCTCAATCTTACTCTATAATGTTTGAGGAGATGATTAGAAGTGTTTATTGGTATTGATATTGATTGGAAATTTGAATTTGAAAATTACAAAGTATATGCAAAATTTTGAGAATTTTTGTGATATTTCTTGCTATACTCTTGCCCTATTTCGTGTGTCCCTCCTTTTGCTGAAGTATGATGCTTCTTTTATAGCCCAAAGTTGCTTGGAACTCAAGCTAAGAAGCTTTGTTGTCTTTGTTGAAAGTTTGATTTTTAAAATATTAAAAATCTTTGAATTGTTGACCAAGCTTGACTCCATTCAATGCTCTTGTCTTGCTCTTCAATTCTTGCAGAAAAAATGAAGATTCCTTGAAGTGAGTCATACTTGGAGGCCAAGCAACCATTATCCATGCATTTTCCTTTTAATTTTAATCTTAAAGTAAGATAAAATTATGCAAAAAATGGCCAATAAAGATGTGGGCTTTGTCTTGGTCGTGGGAGGCCCATAGTAACATGGCAAAGATGTTTGGACCATAAAAACTTGGACTCATTTGGAAAAAAAACATTTTTGAGCAATGTTGATTTCATGCATTTTCCCAAAATTTAGCCAACTTCAACAAGGTGTAAATCCTTCAATTTTTGTCATATGAAGGAGATCTTGCACTTTTTGGAAACCTCAAAGAGTCCTCTAACCAATGTCTTTGGTCTCATATCAAAATGATTTTTGGTTCTCCTTGTGTGTCCATTTGAAAAAAGTGTCTTTTTGTTGACTTTGAAAATGACCTGTAATGTCTTTGGCCATATTTTTCAAATGGTGAATGCTATGACCATGGGATCAATTGCATTTGAAAGATAATTGAATTTCCTTCAAAATGAGCTTTGGTTGACATTTTTTGGATGAAGGATGAGAGAGTTATGATCAGTCAAAGTTGAGTTGACTTTTCAGGCAAAAACCCTAATTTTGAATCTTAGGGTTTTGTTGATTTTTGATCTTTCCTTGATGAATTGTGATCATCCAATGATCAAATGTTGAATCCTTTGACAAAATATGGACTTTGACAAAAAATTTCATTTTTGACTGTCAGTTGACTTTTTTGGTCAAACGGGTCGTCTGTTGACTGTTTGAGCTGCTGACGGTGCGTCTGAGTGAATTGAAGTTTGAAAATTTGTATGATGGTACTTTGAGATGTATGGATGTATATGAAATCCATTTGAGCTCTCAAAACTTGTTGCTCCTGTTAAAACAAGAAAAACCCTGATTAGGGACTGTCTGTATAGGAGGCAGTTAAGCGTACCTGATTTTTGTGCAGTGTTGAGTTTCTGCTAATCATGTGATATTCAGAAGACTTCTAACACAAAAATCTTGGAAATTTGAATTGTGAATGATTGATTTGATTGATTGTACAAATCACTGTGAATTGTACTGTCTGCAGTTTGTCTGTCAACCGACTGTTCGTGTACTGAAGCAGCAGTTAAAGTGAAAAATCAACCGTCAAAGTTAATTTTTTTTTTTTTTTGTTGTTATTTTTGTTTTTGTTTGGTGTGAAGCATGAAAATTTATTTACATGACTTGTTAGAAAACAGAAACATAATAAATAACTGATATTTATGGTATGCGGGCAAAATTACCGATAATAACCTGAAAATTATTTAATGCACAGAAATAGAAATATTTGACTGGCAGAAAATACACAAAATATTATCTTAGTAATTAAGCAATATTATGACAACTAGTACAACATTTAATACTGACAGTATAAATATTACATACTATATTGAAAAGTACGACGAATAAACGGTACGTTTAAGAAAATAAGAAACACGACAAATTTTAAAAATGACGGTTGACGAACCATGCTATGATTAATAACATGTAGAGGAGTGGGAGTGCAACCATTGCAGGTCCACACTTCTCAGGACTGTGTAGGCAGAAGAAAGTTGTGATCACCGTAGCAATGGTGACGACTGTAAGAAGCAGTGTTTCTATCCATTTTGCCATTTTTGCTAGGGAAGAAGAAATGATGGATTATGAGGTAGGAATTTGAAAGATGATTTAGAATTTGATGTGAGATTTGTGGGAAGAATGAGAGGTATTTATAGAATGGAAAGATGATAGAGACGTTGGGGAATGATGTGATTCCGTACAAAAGGAAATTTGAGTGGTAGTGAGATTTGAAAGAAAGTGTAAGGTATTGTTGGGAAAAGAGAGATGGATAGAATAAAGTTGAGATTTGAATTTGAAAGGATAGATTTGAAAAGATTTTGAAAATAATGGAATATAGCACAAAAGTTAGTGGGAAAACAAAAACAATTGTTACCAGTACAGTGTGAGTTTCCTGCTTTTGCGCCTGCAAAAAGATTTAACCCTGCATGAACTGTGTTAGTACTATTTATCTGTAAAATAAATAAATAGTATTTGTGAAGTAAAGAACAGTATTTGGCGTTTGCGTAAGAATAAATTCCACTGTAAGCCAAGTTACTGTGTAAGAAAAATTCTGAAAACCAAGTTCTTCATATGTCAGGATATTTTGAAAAAATCCATGTTTATATGAGACTCTTAATTTTCATATTGAAACTTTCCTGAAAAAAGAAGTGGGCAAATTTTGGGGTATAACAGTTGCCCCTATTCAATCTTCTTAAACCTGAAGAGATTGTCTGAAATCTGAGGGTAGAAGATGATTGAATAAATAGATGCCCTGAAAATTTGCACTTACCTTGATCAGCAGAGATGTTGGAAGTTGCATTTGAATGTTGTCTGTGAAATGTTGTTGGCAGATTGAAACATTACCTGAGATGGGCTTTCGGATGCCACCTGGACAATGTGTTGATGGTTTGTTCATCAGAATGAATCTGTTGATTATATCTTGATGAAGGATTTGAAAGTTGATCATTGTGGAACCGTTTGAGGTATCACTTTAGATCTGCAATGTTAGATCGTTCTGGAACCGTCTGAGGTTTCGCCTTAGATCTGAAATGCTAGATCGTTCTGGAACCGTCGGAGGTATCGCCTTAGATCTGAAATGCTAGATCGTTCTGGAACCGTCTGAGGTATCGCCTTAGACTAGCAATGTTAGATGATAAATGAGTTGAGAATGAGAGTTCTTCAGAGTGAATCTTTGGTTTGATTGTATCTGAAAGGACTGCTTGTCTGAATAAGATTCAGGATGAACACTGCATGTGAGTGAGAACATCTTTGCTGAAGACATCTGTCTACCTGAAAAATCAAGTTAATAATATGCGATGTCTATGATGCATGTATGATATGAGATCCTCGAGCTAGAGGAGAAATATGCAAGTTATGTTGTGTATGAATATGCGTATGATGCATGATTGTGAATGTGAATATGAGTGTGAATGTGATGCATGGTTTATGCAGCTTAGAGCGTGTCAAGCTCCTGATTGGGAAAATAAATCCCAGCTTAGTCGTCAAGAAATGAAGGCATTGTGATTGGGAAAATAAATCCCTGCTAGCCATTTGGAAGTGAAGGCATCGTGGTTGTTGATGATCTTCTGTCTCGCTTGAGTACCCTGGGTTGGGGAAATTCTTTGAGAACCAGGATGTTCTATTGAAGGATCTTTGATTACTGCTCGGGGATGAACAGTAGTTTTGAGAGTTCGGACTGTGACGCCCTTTGGAGTGGGAATGAGGAAGATGCATAATCCTCCGATGCACTATCTGACCAAGTTTGGGTGCGGAGATCACACCTTCTGAAGACAGTAATCTGGAACAACCCTGCTGGGGAATAAGACTTCTTTCGAAAGAAAAATCTTTTTGAGGGATTTGTTGAGGAATGTGTCTCCATTGGGGAAACTTCCTTCTGATGCTGGTTTAGGATAATGTCCAAATAATTGGGACATGTCCGGAATGCTATTCCTGTTTTTCCTGGTAAACATCAATCATATTCAAATGCATATGTTCATTCAAAATATCATTGGGATGCTCGCGTATTCAAAACAGAAAAAATGAAAATGTTAGTTATAAGCTGCATTGATTTTTGAAAAGGTGCCGTGATAGGCGGATTAGTATAGGGAGACAACAATCCTAGAAGTAGGAAATTGTCAGAAAGTTTTGAAAAGTATTTATGAAAAGAAATAGCTATGTGAGAACGATCCAGTCAAGTTTCAATTCTGCTATTGCCAATCTGTCTTCGAGCATCTCATCCCTCACTTGTTGGAAGAAAGTGATTGGACTGATCGGTGTCTTTGAGGTGTTGAACCTTGTCGGTGAGTAGGCAGCTGAGCGGGACATAGTTGTATGCTTTATTCCCTAATTTTTGCCTAGGCTGCCCTTTCAGGTTTTCAGCCTACCGGGATTGTATTTGTTTTGTCTCTAATTTTTGCCTGGATCGCCCTTTCGGGTTTTCAATCCACCGAGACGCTCATTTTTGCCTAAGTTGCCCTTTCAGGTTTTCAACTTAGCGAGCTGTATTTTTTTTTTAAGCAAAGTACTTTTTGACTATGTCCGCATTCACAGGGTGTGGGAAATCCTCGCCATCCATGGTGGTAAGCAACATGGCACCGCCGGAGAATATTTTCTTGATTATGAATGGTCCCTCGTAGGTGGGGGTCCATTTGCCTCTGGGATCACCTTGTGGTAAGATGATGCGTTTGATAACCAAGCCACCAGTTTGGTATGCTTGACTTTTGACTTTCTTGTTGAATGCTTTGATCATGCGCTTTTGGTATAGCTGGCCATGACAGATAGCTGCAAGTCTTTTCTCATCGATCAAGTGTATTTGGTCGAATCGAGTTTGAATCCAATCGTCTTCGTCTAGATCGGCTTCTTTCATGATCCTTAAGGAAGGAATCTGGATTTCGATTGGGAGAACTGCTTCCATACCGTAGACTAACGAGAATGGAGTTGCCCCTGTTGAAGTACGCGCAGATGTGCGATAACCATGAAGAGCAAAAGGTAACATCTCATGCCAGTCTTTGTAGGTTACTGTCATCTTTTGTATGATTTTCTTGATGTTTTTGTTGGCGGCTTCGACAGCGCCGTTCATCTTTGGTCGATATGGAGAAGAATTATGATGTTTGATCTGGAACTGCGTGCAGAGTTCAGTAATCATTTTGTTGTTTAGATTCGTGCCATTGTCAGTGATGATCCTTTCGGGGATGCCGTACCGACAAATGAGATTGTGCTTGATAAACCTGGCTACCACATTCTTGGTGACAGAAGCATATGAAGCTGCCTCTACCCACTTTGTGAAGTAGTCAATAGCGACCAGGATAAAGCGATGTCCGTTGGAAGCAGTAGGTTTGATTTCTCCAATCATATCAATACCCCACATTGCGAAAGGCCAAGGAGCCGTCAGAACGTTTAATGGAACTGGAGGTACATGCACTTTGTCGGCATATATCTGGCATTTGTGACAAGTTTTGGAATGATGATGGCAATCTGTCTCCATGGTAGACCAGTAGTAACCTGCTCTCAAGATCTTTTTAGCCATTGTATGTCCGTTGGAATGAGTACCGAAGGTACCATTGTGTATGTCTTCCATGATTTGTTCTGCTTCCTTCTTGTTTACGCAACGAAGTAAAGTCGAGTCATGGTTGCGCTTGTACAAAGTTCCATTGCTTAGGAAGAATTTGGAGGCAAATCTCCTTAGAAACTTTCTGTCGTTAATAGATGCCCCTTCAGGGTACTCCTGGGTTTCGAGATACCTTTGTATTTCATGGAACCATGATTTGTCTTCCATTTGTTTGGTATCGATCTCATTGCAATAGGCTGGTTCGTCTTGCCTGTAAATGGTGATCATAGGAGCTTCGTCGTCCCAATTGACTTTGAACATGGATGACATGGTAGCTAAGGCATCAGCTAGTTGATTTTCTTCGCGTGGGATGTGTTCGAAAGTGATCTCCTCGAAGTAAGGAATCAAACTCAACACATGTTCTTTGTATGGAATTAGATTTGGGTGCTTTGTGTCCCATTCCCCTTTGACTTGGTAGATTACCAAGGCCGAGTCTCCGTAGACTTCAAGGAATTTGATTTTTAGATCAATTGCAGCTTTGAGACCCAGAATGCATGCTTCGTATTCGGCTATATTGTTGGTGCAATTGAAACACAATCTGGCGGTGAAGGGTGTATGACCTCCTGTGGGGGAAATGATCACAGCTCCGATGCCATTGCCGAGCGCATTAGAAGCTCCGTCAAAAACCATAGTCCATCGGGATCCTGGTTGTTTGTAGTCATTGACTAGCATAATGTCTTCGTCTGGGAAGTCAAAGTTCAATGCCTGATAATCATCTACTGCTTGATGAGCTAAATGATCAGCTACCACACTTCCTTTGATTGCTTTTTGCGAAGTGTATTGAATGTCATATTCTGTTAGGATCATTTGCCATCTTGCAATCCTTCCAGAGAGAGCAGGTTTTTCGAACACGTATTTGATTGGATCCATCTTGGAGATCAGGAAAGTGGTGTGATTTAGCATGTACTGTCTTAGTCGGCGAGCTGCCCAAGCTAAGGCACAACAAGTTTTTTCGAGTAGTGAGTATCTTGTTTCACAATCGGTAAACTTTTTGCTAAGATAGTAGATCGCGTGCTCCTTTCGGCCGGATTCGTCATGTTGTCCTAGTACACACCCCATTGAGTCTTCTAACACAGTTAGGTACATTATCAGAGGTCTGCCTTCCACAGGTGGCAACAAGATTGGAGGTTTTTGGAGATATTCTTTGATTTTGTCAAAGGCTAACTGGCATTTGTCATTCCACTTTTCCACTTGATCTTTCTTCAACAGTTTGAAGATCGGCACACAAGTAGTAGTCATGTGGGCAATGAATCGGGCGATGTAATTTAGACGTCCCAAGAATCCTCTGACTTGTTTCTCGGTACGAGGTATAGGCATTTCTTGAATGGCTTTAACCTTGGCGGGATCAACCTCAATACCTTTGCTGCTGACTATGAAACCTAAGAGTTTGCCGGATCTTACTCCAAAGGTACACTTATTTGGGTTCAGTCGCAACTTGTACTTCTTGAGTCTGTCAAACAACTTGTGTAAATGACCCAAATGTTCTTCCTCGGTGTTGGATTTTGCAATCATGTCATCGACATACACCTCTATTTCTTGATGAATCATATCATGAAATAGTGCTACCATTGCACGTTGATAGGTGGCTCCTGCGTTTTTCAGACCAAAGGGCATTACTTTGTAACAAAAGGTTCCCCAGGGTGTTGTGAAGGTTGTTTTTTCCATGTCTTCGGGTGCCATCTTGATTTGATTGTACCCTGAGAATCCGTCCATAAAGGAGAATACCTTGCATTGTGCGGTATTGTCAACCAGCACATCGATGTGTGGTAAAGGGAAATCATCTTTGGGGCTTGCCCGGTTCAGATCTCTGTAGTCCACGCACATTCTGACTTTCCCGTCTTTTTTAGGTACAGGGACGATGTTAGCTATCCAAGGAGGATAACTTACAACTTTTAGGAATCCGGCATTGAACTGTTTTTCAACCTCGTCTTTGATCTTTTTTGACATATCAGGCCTACTCCTTCGTAGTTTCTGTTTGACTGGAGTGCTACCTTCTTTGATTGGTAGGCGATGAACTACGATGTCCGTGTCAAGGCCTGGCATATCCTCATAGGACCAGGCGAATATCTCGACGTAGTCTCGCAGCATTTGAATCAGTCTTTGCTTGACGCTGTGTTCTAAATCAGCCCCTATTTTGACTTCTTTCTTTTCTTCGTTGCTGCCCAAGTTGATGACCTCAATTGGCTCCTCGTGAGGCTGTATGGCCTTGTCTTCTTGTTCTAGCAGCCTTGCAAGTTCTCTTGGCACTTCACAATCTTCCTCACTTTCGTCCTCAGTTTGGTAGATCGGATTTTCAAAGTCATGACGGGCAATAGCAGAATCGTTGTTGACTGGATCCAGAGTGTATGTGAATCTGCAAGTTAATTATGTGAGTATGTGTGAAGAAAAAACATAGCTATTTGAAAGCGAAGAAAGAAGGAAAAAGGATCACAAAATTTAAATATGCAAGCGTCCCATGATTTTATTGAATGCACATGATCATGATATGATAAGCCCTTATAGAAGGACCGGTGTGCTAAGGCACACGGCTTTTCAAGCTCATGGTTCGATTGTTCAGGAACCACTTTTATCTTTGCACATTATACACAAAGAAAACAGGAAATGGCATTTACTCCTGGTCAAAGGAGATCACATCCTCAGCTTCCCAGTTGTTCAATCCACTGTTGTGAGCAGGGGGTACCCAGCTGTTCCAGTTGCAGTTGTCTTTTTCATCTTCCACAACATTGATTTCATTAGTGGGAAAATGAGCAGGTGATCCTTCGGGATAAGTGATATACTCTGCTGGATACGAGAGCCCAGGCTGAGATATCTCTGTTGGCTGAGCGAGATGCTCGATAAGGCCGTCCCATGCAGTCGGGATGATATTTTGAATAGGGAATTGTGCATCCTGATAAGGAGTGTATGCTGACAGAAAGCAACCATCGTTGTTTGGTATTTCTCTGGCTTCTTGAAAAGCGAAATTGTCGTCGTAATGTTCATCCCATCCAGTTGGGATAATGTCCTCCATGGCAATTTGTGAGCTCGGAGGAGCGGAATATTTCACCATATAGTCATATTTGCCGCTGGGTTCTCCTAGCGTGTCCCATACTTCTTTGGGTGGATTTTGATATTGCTCAGTGACAGGACTTGTGAAAATTTGATCATTTCCAATTTGATCACCCCATCCAGTCGGGGTAAGGTCCTCCATAGCAATATAAGAATTCTGAGGTTCGGCATACTGATAATTATACCCGCCGTTTGGTTCTCCCACAGCATCCCACATTCCCATGGAAATAGGTGGAATTTCATCTGGATACGGCTGAATGATATGGTTCATGAACACTCCTTCATCTTCAATAGCGTTTACTTCTTGGCTGACAAAGTGTGACATCAATCCTTCAGAACGAGGACTTCGATCATTCTTTTGATTTTCACTATCATAGCCCAGACCTAGCTTGTCAGATTTGTAGGGTATATCGGGAAGTTGTCCCCATACTGTGCAATCACCCTGTTCAATCATGGCTTTGGCATCTTTGAGAGAAGCCATAGTTGTAGTTGGAGTAGCAGGAATATGCTTGGTGGTAGAGACATCTGGAGAGACCACCTCAAATGATTGGCATGGAGTTTCGATGAATTCGTCCTCCAACTCGACATATTTGGAATTGCTTAGGTGACCAACCACATATTCCTCTTCGCCATAGACTGTGACAATCTTTCCTTTTACTGGATATTTTAACTTCTGATGCAGGGTAGAAGTTACAGCGTTTGCCCCATGTATCCAAGGGCGTCCAAGTAAACAGGAGTAGGCTGGGTGAATTTCCATTACGTAAAAGATAGAATCGAAGATTTGAGAACCCACTCTGATTGGGAGATTCACTTTTCCGTATACTGTTCTGGTTGACCCGTCAAAGGCTCTTACCACAACATCACTTGGTTGTAACACAATTCCTTCGAAGTCAAGCTTTTCTAGTACTGTTTTCGGTAACACGTTCAAAGAAGAACCGTTATCTACTAGTACATGAGATAGAGTGGTGCCATTACATTCAATGGAGATATGTAAGGCTTTGTTGTGATTTTTTCCAGCAGGGGTTAGATCCACATCAGAGAAACCGAGACCATTGCTCACGGTTAGATTGGCAACACAATTCTCAAATTGGTCGACTGAGATCTCTTGAGGCACATGCGCAGCTTTTAGGAATTTCATCAGAGCTTTGGCATGAGCTTCTGAATATTTTAGCAGAGATAGCATTGAGATTTTTGAAGCAGTGTGCCCCAGTTGCTCAACAATATTGTAATCACTCTTGCAGATGATTTTCAATATTTCCTCCATTTCTTGCTTTGATGGATCCTCAGCAGTGATCTCCACCGGGGTTTGAATTTGTTCAACTTGTGGCTCTTTGCCTCGAGCGTTGACATTTTGATTAGGAACTGGGACTCGGACTGGACCAGCAGCAATATTTGGAGAAATTTCTGGTGAAAAGATTCTTCCACTTCTCGTGATCTTGCTGGTACCCGCGATATTACCCACAGTTGGAGTAGTTAACTTTGCGGTCTCTTCAGTCGAGGTACTTTGCTTAACTCCATGAATGTAAACATTAGCGTCATATCCCCATGGGACAGCTTTGTCTGAGGAGTATGGAAATGGAGTTGGACTAGCAATGACTACTGATGCCACTTTGAGTGTAGCAGAAATTTTGAATGGAACCTTGGCAGAGATTTTGAAGGGTAAGCTGGAGATCACTGAGACATCCTCTATTCTCATCCCGTTTGTAAAGACTTCGCACAGCACGTCCATTGAAGGGAGCCTCTCAAACATAATGATACGGCGATCCATCCATTTTTGAATTCCCATCCTCAGATTTTCACAACCATTGGGCAGGCAAGTGCAATAAAAGCAGTCGGGGTCACACCCTGGAAAGTAACCAGCTCGGATTAGCTTTCTTTTGACTTCGCAGAGTGGAGTTGATAATTCGTTCACATCATAGATGTAAACAGTGTCCAGGATAGCGTTGACAGTTTTGTCATGCTTTGGCATAGGTGCTGTGATGACATTTGGAGTTTCTGGAGGATCGAACTCAATTTCACCAGCATCTATCATATCTTGTATTTTATTTTTCAGGGCCCAGCAGTGATCTGCGTCATGTCCTGGACAGTTTGAGTGATAGGCACATGTCGCATCAGGGCGATAATTCAGAGAGGAAGTGTTGACATTCTTTGGAGGACCTCTTAAGGTGATCAGATCTGCTTTTAGCAAGTGCTGCAATGCCTGAGAGATTGGCATGTTGATTTTAGTGAAATTTCTTCTTGGTGCATCTGGTCGATGCGTATATTTTGGCTGTTGATCTTTTTGAGGTGCAGATGCGGAGATCAGAACTGCCCCTACAGATTGATGCTGTTCATTTTTGCGACTTTTCTGAATTTGAGTTGTATTGACCTCATTTCTCCCACTGATGGGCCTTTTTGTAGTACCAGAGGTGGAACCTATTTGAATTTTTCCATTTTGAATGCCACTTTCGACACGTTCTCCGGTCAGTATCAGGTCAGTGAAACCTGATGATGAGCTTCCCAGCAAATGGCTATAGAAAGGGCCAGTTAAAGTGCCCATGAACATGTCGACTAGTTCGCGATCAGATAAGGGTGGTTGAACCCTTCCAGCCATATCTCTCCACTTTTGTGCATACTCTTTGAAACTTTCTTTTGGTCCCATAGACATGCCTCGCAATTGAGTACGAGTGGGTGTAAGATCAGCATTGTATTGGTACTGTTTGTAAAAAGCAGCAGCTAATTCTTCCCAAGTATGAACCTTGGTATTTTCTAGCTGATAGTACCACTCGAGTTGTGTACCTGACAGACTTTCTTGGAAAAAGTGAATCCACAATTTGTTATCTGTTGTATGAGGTTGTATCTTCCTCACATAAGATCTCAAATGTAGTTTTGGACAAGAAACTCCATCATACTTTGCAAAGGTTGGAACTTTGAATTTTGGAGGGATGACAACATCCGACACGAGTCCCAGATCATTGAAATCTAAGCCAGGTATTTTTTGTATTTCCATAGCTTTCATACGATCCTCCAACTGTTGGTATTTGTCATCATCCTGTTCGTCTCCAGAATGATCTTCTTCTTCATTTGAAGAGAGAGAGGGTTTAGCAGAACCCTGGTTGCTTTGATTATCTTCTTGTTCATCATCACCGACTGTTTCAGGGATCGGTGGCTTTGTGAACCTTTTGACTGGAATTTTGATCTTTCTTCTCAGGTGACTCACACCTACAGATCCTTTGGGCTTCTTTTTCTTCTTGATTATCAGGGCTTTCAGTTCTTGCTGCCCCTTTGCTAGTTCCAGAATTGCCACTTGCACTTGGGCATTCTGCGCTTCGAGATTCTTGATACTCATTTCAGATTCCATCTCTTCTGACTGAAATAAACAGCGAGAAGATGAGAAATCCGTCATGTGAACCTGTTATGCAATGTGTATGACTGGATGCCATGTGTATGCAATGTATGAAATGTATATGCAATGTATATGAATGCAATGTATGAAATGTATATGCAATGCATGAAGTGAAATGTGTGTGCAATGTTTCAAGGATCTTAGAGTTTAGATTTGTTAAAGAAGAAACAAACGTTAGTTAATCAATTTATTTCTTTTTCTTTGCCTCATTTGGGCTTACAAGACAGAAAATAAAATAAATGATCTTTCAGGTCTCCCGTGGGCGCTTTTTCTTTGTCCCCAGGAATGCGTTGATTCTTTGTTCTTCTTGAAGCTGTCTGGTGAGCTCGAATAGCCTTCTCTCATAGTCCTGACAGTGTTCTTTGAAGGTGTCTCTTTCCTCTTTGAGTTGAACCCAGGATTTTTGCAACTCTTCCAAGTCAGTTGGCATATCCGGGTGTAGAATAACTTGAGGTTCGTAACCTTCGACTTCTGATTCGATAGTCACAGGTAGAACAGCGGGATAGGGCATCATGAGTTTTTGAGCATGAGTACGCACCCATCTGAGGTAAAGTTCCATAGGAATAGAATTCCATTGCCCCAGAGTTTTGCTTTCTATTCTATAGACACTGTCCCAAGCCTGTATGAATCTTCGTCGGTGTCTGTGAGAATCATTCTCGTAATCAAACACAATGCCACGGATAATCATGTCATGAGGACCGTTGCTTCTTGCATATCCGAATTGGCGTAGAGCTAGAGAGGGATTGTAAGTGATACCTCCTTTAATGCCAAGGAGTGGCACATTAGGGTATTCTCCACAATGATCAATGATAGTAATGTCTCTTTGAAAGAAGTTGTTCCATCGGATATCTGAATGAGATAAAGACATGATTCTGTAAGACCATTGTGCTCTTTGTTCATTTCTCAGTACTGATCGGGGAAGATGACATGTAAACCACCTAGCCAGCAGTGGTATACAGCACATGAGAGTTCCTCGCTTCTTCGTGGTACGAGTGTGTAGAGAGTGTAGGATGTCTCCCAGCAATGTTGGTACCCGGGTTGCGAATGATGTGTACACTTATGAACTGGTCGGAATTAGGGAACAAAACCAACCCATAGATCAAAAGAGCCATAACTTCTTCAAAAGCTGGATAACTTTTGTTTTCTAGCAGTAGTCGAGCCTTTTCCAGTAAGAATTTGGCAAGCAAACCCTCAACTCCACTCTTTGTTTCCCAATTGGATTTGATTTCTGACTTTTGCAGATGTAAAGCAGCAGCAATGACTTCAGGTTTTGGTTTTCTTTCTAAACCAGTGAAAGGTAATTGATCTCGGATTGGTAATCCAATTAATTCAGAGAATTCTTCCAAAGTGGGTACCAACTGGTAATCAGGAAATGTGAAGCAATGATGTTCAGGGTCGAAGAACTGGAACAGGACCCGTATCATGTCTTCTTCAAACTTTGAGGTAACCAAATGGAGTAGGTGACCATGCTTTTCAGTGAATTGAGCATTCCTGGGGAATTCTGCTACCAAGACTTTGAGTTCAGATGGCACCGTTGAGATATTGATTCGGATGTAATCTCTGGTGGCGGGAGCCATTACCTGCAAAAACAAAAGTAAACTCTTTGATCCTTGAAATGTGTAGTGAAAAATGATGTGTTTATGATGCAAACATGTGGCACACAAAAACAAATCAAACAATAGCCTTAGGTTTAAAGGCTTGCATGAGGTTGATAGGTGATACCCTCCCTTCTGAAGTTGAGTTGGTTGAAAACCTGTCCTAGAATAGTATTCGGGTTCTATGATCCTTGGAGACAACATCTCAATACGGCGCTCGGACGGCCGATCAAGAATATTCCTCGAGGATAACTAGCTTCGATCAATTTCAAAGCTAGCCACTTAATAGGCCACAAGTCAAGTTCAACTAAAAGGTTCTAAGACAAATTAGTGTTAATGACACTTCGGAAGCCTAATATACTCCTTGATCGCTTTCAAGGGACATCAGTATAAACCAAAGTATCACACTAACGATGACTACCAGATCAACCGTATCGGTACATGCCGTACAGTTTCCTTGGTCTATTGTCATATACTTAAGGTATCTCGAGATTCGGGTTAGAATCTTTCACACAAGCAAAATACCCAAGCAAACCTTTGAAGCAATCAAATCAATCAATTGAAAACATCGACCTATTCTCTTAAGGTAACCCCTTTTGAAAACATTTTGTTTTTTTGAAAGTATCTCCCCAGCAGAGTCGCCAGTTCTGTGGACCGTCCTTTCGGGCCATACCCCTCCGTGGGTGGGATACGTGAACTGACTCTTTTTTGTCGATCGGACGCTTTCGCGTCACTTTTGAAAAAGTTTACAGAGTCGCCACCGACCTTTTATTTTATCCAATGAAGGAAAGGTTTATAAAAGAAACAGAAAAAAGACCTTTGAGAGATTCTGGGTAAGGGGGTAGGTTATACAAAGGGAAGGTGTTAGCACCCTTTATATCCATGGTTATCCATGGGCTCTTTAGTTTGCTTAGCTCATTTGCTTTACTTTTCAATTGATTCGGAATGCTTTACCTGTGTTTTTGAAATACCTTTGCAAATAGAATTTGTAATGATCCTTGTGCGGATATATACAAATGCTTGTTTATCTTTCGAAAGATGTTTTGAAAAGATCGTTAATTTTGTAATGATCCGTGTTTGGATGTATACAAAATATTGTCTTTTGGAAAATTCGTTTTAAAAAAACAACAGTGTATGAGAATTTTGTTTGTTTTGATTTTGAGCAAGCAAACTAGGAGGTCTACCCTGAGTTAGGAGGTCTTTATCCTTGTTCCCTTTAAAAATCTATCCATTCGTCGGATATAAACAAAAGGTTCGATTTTGTACTCGAAACAGTAGAAATGTAACTTTGATTTTGAAAAGAGTGAAAAGGGGTTACCCTAGGAGGTGCAAATGTGATTGTGATTGAATTCAGATATTTATCTTTGAAGTTAGTGATCTGACGGTTCAGTTTTATCTTTGACATACACGCAGTTTATATGGGTGCTGGAAATTAAAATGCGGAAATGTAAAGTGCAGAAAGTAAATCTACGCTATTACATCGATTGTGCGGGAAATGTAAACTAGCCTATTTACATGAATTTGACATCCTATACATTTATCTAGGAATTTTAAATTGCAAGAAATAAAAGGCATATTTTTGTATTTTTGTGATTTATTTTAAATATAATTAATGCATTATTAATTAATTTAAAATAAAGAAAAGATGGAAATATGATTAAACCTAGCAAATAAGTTTAAAAATATGTACAAAATGTTTGTTAATTGATTTTAGAACAAAACTAATTTTTTTGGATTTTTTTGAAATTGATTTGAAATTGATTTAAGTTAATTAAAACATAATTATGCAAATAATTACACAAATAATTAAAACTTAAAGAGAAAATTGTCCTAAATATGTACAAAATTAGTTTATGATATATAAACAATATTTAACACAAAGAACAATTTTTTTTATGATTTTTTGACTAATTAAAATAATTAATAAGCAAATATACAAATACATACTAATTAATTATGAAAAATATTGAAATTTTGAAGAAAAATAAAATATTTTTGTTTCATAAAATAATATATTATTTTAGAAGTTTAAAATATTTTTTGTGGAATTTTTGGAAGTTTTTAACTATTTTTAATTAATTTATCAAAGAAACTAAAATAAAAATAGAAAATAAAATTAAAAATATAAGGATACTGATCTGGTGTGGCAATTAATGAAGGAGCATGGTGAGCTTGCATGTGTGAGGCGTTGGATTGGCTTTGAGATTGATCCAAGGGCACAGATTTGTAGGTGCATGGTATGATGGTGTACACTGAATCCAAGGGGATTCAAAGTCTTTGCAGGGGCCCACGCTGGATTGACCAGCGAATAAGATTTGAGGGAAGGGCCACCTTGGCGCGCTGAAAAGTCAGACGAACCATGCTTGGACGCGTGGTCGTCTTCAACCTCCAGAAGTGAGGTTTTCAGCTTCAAATAGCGGGGGTTTTTAACCTCCCCTATTTGGACGTTAAAATTCCAGTTTTTTAACAACCTATGAACCTGCAAAAAATACGAGTTAGCAATAGAAACAAGTGACCCAGATCCACTAATTAGAGTGTCCTGAATCCAAATATGTCATTTGTTTTAAGGTTTGAAGCTCCTAGCTATGGATACGAAGAAGATGAAGCTTAAACACTCATGGACTCGTTTTAATGGTGGAGCCTGATCCTCACGTTGGAACACTCATGCTAAGGCCCAGATCACACATATAGGTCCCCATAAGGATGTTAGGGTGGTTAGTTTGCAGTGAAATTAGTTGCATATACAAAAACGAAAATAAAACTCATATGTACATGAAGAGCTTTAAGTGCTTTATACGACTCTCATATGTCTATATTTAGAGCTCAATCTTACTCTATAATGTTTGAGGAGATGATTAGAAGTGTTTATTGGTATTGATATTGATTGGAAATTTGAATTTGAAAATTACAAAGTATATGCAAAATTTTGAGAATTTTTGTGATATTTCTTGCTATACTCTTGCCCTATTTCGTGTGTCCCTCCTTTTGCTGAAGTATGATGCTTCTTTTATAGCCCAAAGTTGCTTGGAACTCAAGCTAAGAAGCTTTGTTGTCTTTGTTGAAAGTTTGATTTTTAAAATATTAAAAATCTTTGAATTGTTGACCAAGCTTGACTCCATTCAATGCTCTTGTCTTGCTCTTCAATTCTTGCAGAAAAAATGAAGATTCCTTGAAGTGAGTCATACTTGGAGGCCAAGCAACCATTATCCATGCATTTTCCTTTTAATTTTAATCTTAAAGTAAGATAAAATTATGCAAAAAATGGCCAATAAAGATGTGGGCTTTGTCTTGGTCGTGGGAGGCCCATAGTAACATGGCAAAGATGTTTGGACCATAAAAACTTGGACTCATTTGGAAAAAAAACATTTTTGAGCAATGTTGATTTCATGCATTTTCCCAAAATTTAGCCAACTTCAACAAGGTGTAAATCCTTCAATTTTTGTCATATGAAGGAGATCTTGCACTTTTTGGAAACCTCAAAGAGTCCTCTAACCAATGTCTTTGGTCTCATATCAAAATGATTTTTGGTTCTCCTTGTGTGTCCATTTGAAAAAAGTGTCTTTTTGTTGACTTTGAAAATGACCTGTAATGTCTTTGGCCATATTTTTCAAATGGTGAATGCTATGACCATGGGATCAATTGCATTTGAAAGATAATTGAATTTCCTTCAAAATGAGCTTTGGTTGACATTTTTTGGATGAAGGATGAGAGAGTTATGATCAGTCAAAGTTGAGTTGACTTTTCAGGCAAAAACCCTAATTTTGAATCTTAGGGTTTTGTTGATTTTTGATCTTTCCTTGATGAATTGTGATCATCCAATGATCAAATGTTGAATCCTTTGACAAAATATGGACTTTGACAAAAAATTTCATTTTTGACTGTCAGTTGACTTTTTTGGTCAAACGGGTCGTCTGTTGACTGTTTGAGCTGCTGACGGTGCGTCTGAGTGAATTGAAGTTTGAAAATTTGTATGATGGTACTTTGAGATGTATGGATGTATATGAAATCCATTTGAGCTCTCAAAACTTGTTGCTCCTGTTAAAACAAGAAAAACCCTGATTAGGGACTGTCTGTATAGGAGGCAGTTAAGCGTACCTGATTTTTGTGCAGTGTTGAGTTTCTGCTAATCATGTGATATTCAGAAGACTTCTAACACAAAAATCTTGGAAATTTGAATTGTGAATGATTGATTTGATTGATTGTACAAATCACTGTGAATTGTACTGTCTGCAGTTTGTCTGTCAACCGACTGTTCGTGTACTGAAGCAGCAGTTAAAGTGAAAAATCAACCGTCAAAGTTAATTTTCTTTTTTTTTTTTTGTTGTTATTTTTGTTTTTGTTTGGTGTGAAGCATGAAAATTTATTTACATGACTTGTTAGAAAACAGAAACATAATAAATAACTGATATTTATGGTATGCGGGCAAAATTACCGATAATAACCTGAAAATTATTTAATGCACAGAAATAGAAATATTTGACTGGCAGAAAATACACAAAATATTATCTTAGTAATTAAGCAATATTATGACAACTAGTACAACATTTAATACTGACAGTATAAATATTACATACTATATTGAAAAGTACGACGAATAAACGGTACGTTTAAGAAAATAAGAAACACGACAAATTTTAAAAATGACGGTTGACGAACCATGCTATGATTAATAACATGTAGAGGAGTGGGAGTGCAACCATTGCAGGTCCACACTTCTCAGGACTGTGTAGGCAGAAGAAAGTTGTGATCACCGTAGCAATGGTGACGACTGTAAGAAGCAGTGTTTCTATCCATTTTGCCATTTTTGCTAGGGAAGAAGAAATGATGGATTATGAGGTAGGAATTTGAAAGATGATTTAGAATTTGATGTGAGATTTGTGGGAAGAATGAGAGGTATTTATAGAATGGAAAGATGATAGAGACGTTGGGGAATGATGTGATTCCGTACAAAAGGAAATTTGAGTGGTAGTGAGATTTGAAAGAAAGTGTAAGGTATTGTTGGGAAAAGAGAGATGGATAGAATAAAGTTGAGATTTGAATTTGAAAGGATAGATTTGAAAAGATTTTGAAAATAATGGAATATAGCACAAAAGTTAGTGGGAAAACAAAAACAATTGTTACCAGTACAGTGTGAGTTTCCTGCTTTTGCGCCTGCAAAAAGATTTAACCCTGCATGAACTGTGTTAGTACTATTTATCTGTAAAATAAATAAATAGTATTTGTGAAGTAAAGAACAGTATTTGGCGTTTGCGTAAGAATAAATTCCACTGTAAGCCAAGTTACTGTGTAAGAAAAATTCTGAAAACCAAGTTCTTCATATGTCAGGATATTTTGAAAAAATCCATGTTTATATGAGACTCTTAATTTTCATATTGAAACTTTCCTGAAAAAAGAAGTGGGCAAATTTTGGGGTATAACACATATATAGGCGAGATGAAATGCCTCAAAAGGGCATTTTAGAAGTAGAAATCTTTGATGTGTGGGTGTAGCAACCTGCCCTAAAAATTAAGCTTTTAGAGTCGCCACCTATTCTACCAAGGCGAATAGGAAACCTTACGCAGTTAAGAGATTCGGGGTAAGTTATTATAATCAGGTCGAGGGAAGGTGTTAGGCACCCTCGACCCTTTCCTATTGGCTTTGAATCTAAGGTAACAGTTTATGGCTATATTTAATTTTTATAGCTAAGGAAGTGAATAGGGGGGAAAATTGAGATTTTAGGGTGGGGGACTCGCCTTGTTACCAAGTGCCTATGTATCTCCTTATGGAGAATCAGAGTCAACGTAGTTCGGGCACAGGGTTGTACGCCATAGGATTGAATTTTGTGGTTTGAAATTGTTTAAAGGCTTTTTGAATGGCCTGTCGTAGTTTTAGAAGTTGTGATTTGAAAAGCATTTTGAATTGCCTAATTGAAAAGGATGAAAATCCGTAGTGTCGTGGTTTAGTGTGTTTTAGGTTTGGGCGTACAACCCTGGTTTAATATGTCACCGTTAGTGGCGATGATCAATAGGTTTGATCATTATAGTTAACGGATTAAAGGGGCATTGCTGGTTACTCTGATCGATAGATTCGATCGTCGCGGGCAGCAAATTAAGTGTATTTTAAATTATATATTTTTATCTCTCGTCTAATGCGACCAATAGCTTTAGTCGGGTCGAGGAGAGAATTAATTACGGGTTAATGTTGATAAAAAAAAGTTTGAATTTATGTATTTCCCTTTTATAAACTACAAAATTGAATAAATCAAATTATTGACTAAAAACTAATTAGAAGAAAAATTCTAATAATAATAAGTTAATTAACCTAAAATGAATTGAAATAAAGTTAATATTTTCATTCTTTTTGTCGTTTTTTTTTACATGTGAATTAACAACAACAAAAATTGTTTTTTTTTTTATTTTAGAGCAAGAAACGTGGATCGGGGTTACACAGCAAAACCATATTTTTCAATCTCTAAATAATACATGAATATTAAACCAAATAATAACTTCCATTTTCTTTATATAATGAATATAGCCAAATAATAAATGATAGAAATTACATAGAGTTAGATTGTTTTCATATCTAATTTGACTATTTCTTAGTATTTTTAAAATAAATAAAAAAACTAGTATGGGAATTGTCTTTTTAACACATGGCATTTTAGATATATAAATAAATAAATAAACAAATAAGTTATAAGAAAGAGAGTAAACACAAACCAGTAAAATGCTTTTGTTTCTCTTCTCTGCGACTCCTTCATTCTCTTCTACCTAACTTCTCAGACCCACAAGACAATAGCAACATAGAATCCTACAAATCAAACACATAAGCATATGGAAAACAGTTACCTAAGGAAACGCATGAGCGATAGGTGGAGGAAGTGTGTGAGCGGAGCTTCGTCAGTGCGTTGACAGCGGAAGTGAACGTTACGGTTGATGGTCCGGCTCGCGACGACGGCGGCTGGTGCGTGACTGGAGCTGCAAGTTTTTTTGTGCGGCTGCTATTTTTAGTTTTTGATTTTCCGGTCTCTCCCTCAGGATTAGAAAAAAAAGTCCTTTTATCATCTACAAATTAGGTTAGGTTTTTTTTTTATCGCTAGTGGGCCTAGTATCCAATCAACCTAATAACCCAAAATTGATATACTTATAATATTAACCTAAAATAAAATACTAATTATTCTAATCCTAATAATAATAATAACTTTAATCCGAATAATAATAATAATCATAATATTATTTCAACTGTTTAATAATAATACTAAATCCTAATATTAATAAATAATAATGGTTTTAGTAAAATTATAACAATAAAATAAATATTGATTAATTATTATAAAAGAAAACAAACCTTCTACGGATAAATTGGGCCAACTGGTTGGGCCCAAATACCTGTTGATTACACCCCTGCTTTAACTCAAAACGGTTTATAAGAGAATGAGTTTAACAATAGAGATGTTAAACCCCATGACCCTTATTTTAATACCACTGATGAATTAATAGACGTAGATTTCCATCGGGCAAATTTTGGGGTATGACAGCTGCCCCTGTTCAATCTTCTTAAACCTGAAGAATTAGATAGGCACGTCTGCCTATCATGATCTAAAGGTAGAAGATGATTGGACACTGAAATGCCCTGAAATTTGCATGGAAAGAAAAAAAATTCTGTAGGAGATGGGCTTACAGATGCCACCCAAGGTAGATACCATTCTTTCTTTTTTTGGAGCAGATGCTCTTTTTTCAAGAGCTACGTATTTTAATCGTAGCGTGGCCTGAAAAGGCAACCTTGTTTTTATGCAATGTTTATGATGCACGATGCATGATGCAGTGCGCTTCTCAAAATAAATGAGAGCCATGTATGTATATGCGTAATGTATGAATGAGGTTAGTTAGTTGAAATGATGCATGATTGTTAGTTACGTTAATCGAAGTATGTTAGTAATTCTGAAAAGAAAGATAGCACCTTTGATTGTTTGTTGATGATGTTTTGGAAGATATCACTGCCGAGGGACTAACATGATAAACCCAATTGAAGAACGGTTTAAAAATCTTGTGTGCCTGAAAAAGCTCCTAGAAAGGATGGAATACGCTTTAAAGAAGACTGCCTGAAAAGGCTCCTGAAAAGGAATAGCGAGGACCTTCTGTTGGTTGTGTAATTGGCTTGCTATGGTCAGCAAGCCTCCGCAGTTTGTGAACCCCTACTTACTATAGTTCTAATAAGTCTTCGTAGTTTGTGAACCCCTCACTTACTATAGTTCTAGTAAGTCTTCGTAGTTTGTGAACTTCTCACTTACCATAGTGCTGGTAAGCTACTCGCAGTTTGTGAACTTCTCACTTACCATAGTTCTGGCAAGCTACTCTCAGTTTGTGAACTTCTCACTTACCATAGTTCTGGCAAGCTACGTCGCAGTTTGTGAACTTCTCACTTACCATAGTTCTGGCAAGCTACATCGCAGTTTGGGCCCCAATAGGATTGCTTGCTATAGTTCTAGCAAGTTTACCTGCATGAAAAAGATTCACCTGTTTTTAGACTCACGACTCGAGGGTCGGAGACTAGGCTGTTGTCACAGTCAGACGGGAACTGACTACCAGACGGGAACTGGATTTTGATGTAACAGCCAGACGGGAACTGACTACCAGACAAGAACTGGATCTTCATGTAACAGTCAGACGGGAACTGACTTTGAAAATGATTTGGATGGCCAATAAAAATTGGGCTCTTTGTGATATGCTAATGCTCATGCGTATGTATGCATGTTTGTATACTGATGCAATCCCGAGATTTTATATCCTTAAACCCATTGGACTCGTTTACTCCATGCTTGCACCTACACCCTGACTATGCTTATGATGGCTTTGTAATGTTTATGTATGCTTATGCATATGTGTATGTTTGGTTGACGTAATGAGTGGAACGAAGTAATGTCTCCTGTAAGACTACCTGAAAAAGGTCTTTTTTTATTTGGAATGGATGTGAACATTTGTCTTAAAGAAGACTACCTGAAGAAGTTCTTAGCACAGAATGGAGAATGTCTTTAAAGACGACTACCTGAAAAGGTTCTTAGCAAGGGCTGAAGTTTGTCTTAAAGACTGCCTTGAAAAGTTCGTAGAGTATCTTAAAGAAGACCACCTGAAGAGATTGGAAGATGTCTAAAGAGACTACCTAAAAAGGTTCGTAGAATGTCTTAAAGAAGACGACTTGAAGAGGTTCCTAAAAAGGAAGACAAATTGTCTTGAAGAAGACTACCTAAAAAGGTTTTTGGAAATGGTGATAATTTGTCTTGCATAAGACAGCTTGAGGAAACTCCTAGAAAGGATCGTGAGATTCGTCTTAAAGAAGACCACATAAAGAGTTACGGTGTAATGTATCAACCAATGTATGTAATGCATGACTTGTATGTATTTGTATGATGCCCTAATGATAGGTTGTTAATAACCAAATCGTGTATAGCTTGCTAATGTTGTAAGTTTGTTGGATGCTAGCGCGATTTCCCAATACCTGTTTTGAAGATCGTAGTTAGGAGAAATATCTGTTTGAGGTCGTAAAGTGCGAGAACGCTTTTTCCTTTTGTTGTGCGTCTTGCCCCAGTTTGATGATTTTTTTTTTTTTAGAAATACTCCACACCTTTAACCTTTGGAGGTTCTCCACACCTTTAGCCTTTGGAGGTTCTCCACACCTTTAACCTTTGAATTGTTTGCCTTGTGGATTTGATATCCAGTGCCCCAATGTTTAGTGGAAAAGATGTCTATGATCTCCAAGTCATGGGGGAAGTGCCCCAAGAAATAACCTTGTCATATGCTTCGACGTTTGAGTTGAAGGGTATGCCCTTGATCTCCATGATATGGAGGATTATCCTTAGTATGCTATCCTTTTGTATGACATGCCCCTGTTTGAGATTGCTTTGAGATGTGCCCCAAGTCGATTGAACCTTAGGAAGACTGCCCCTAGTTAATAGGATGTTCGATTGTATGCCCCTGTGCTCCTTGAAATTTTTGCCCCTGTTTAGGAGAACCCTCTGGATGTGGTTCCCCCGTCTCCAGGGTCTTTATTAGAAATGATCACCTTTGATTAAACCAATTTCGAGATTTCCTCGATGCTAAGTGTATACTCGTAGATGGTGTTGTACCTTTTGAGAAGTAGCTCCAATGGAATGCGTATGCAAGTTTTGAAATCGAAGTCCGTTATGAATTAGGACTGGATGGTTTTGGAAAGAATGCTTGAAGAAGCACATTGGTTAGAGATAGTTTTAACAAACATAGGAGTCTGTATAACAAATCCTGCTTAACATGCTTTCATGGTTAACCTTGCCTCAATTAGGACTTTTAAATGTTGTAACTTGGCCTGGTTCATGTTTTTAAGAAACAATGGATATAAGGCTCAAAATTTTATTCATCCCACCCCTTTCTCCTTGATGTTCTCCAGATCCTAAAAATTCTACTAATCCAATGGATGTGCTTTGTTTGCAAGAGAATCGTTTCAGTTTCGATGTTGAGCAGAAGCCTTAGTAGAGATCCAAACTTTGATGACATATGTTGTAAAGATCCAAGCATTGATGTGAAGCTTTGATGGTTTAGCAGTCACAAGATTATCCTTTGTATTTCGCCTTTGTTTTTATCCCTTATTTTTTGCATGAGCTAATTCTTTTGAATTTGACCCATCGGGATGCCCCAATTTTGCCTAAATCTTTTTGTTTCTTTTATGGAATTTTCATTTTGACTTAGCGGACGTTTTTTTTTATTCTTGAAAGCTCCTTTTGAGATTGATTCTTGGATATTGCATGTTGTGACTGCTATGTTGATTTTGATTTGTAAGCTTCGCCTTTGATACTTCCTCGATCTTGAATGATGTAATGAGGAAGAAGGTGTTGTAAATGTTACCTCCATTGCTTCCTCAATCTTGGATGAATGCGAGGAAGAAGATATGCTTGAACCTTATGCTTGGATTGACTGATTCTCTTGGCAACCAAAATACATCATTGAATTAGTTGACATCTACCCTGCCCCTGGTTAAAATCAAGGTTCTTTTGAAAAGTAGAAACAAACTCTAACCCTTGGCTCGAGGGGGTAATGAGGGATTAACATCCTTATATCTCCACTGTTTGGGAATTGAAACAATGCCTGTACATCCTCGACTCGGTCTTACCTTGAAAGCATATGTTTAGCTGGACTTAGTCATTTGTATTCGTCATTCTCCCTCACGTTTGTTAATACTCCTAAATTTGAAATTGAAAATAGAAGTGTGCGAATGAAAAGTCGTAGTAGTGAACGAATGAAGCGAATGAATTGACTCCAAAACATGCATGGTCATCCCATTAGAATTGCTAATCCGAAGGTACAACTCCTTGAGTAACACTTAGCGATCGTAAGGATCGAAATTCCGAGCATGATAAACACCTATTGATCCTAGGGACAATCTCCTTTGTAGATCCATTGACCTTGTTTTACTCCTTAGTTGATGAACTTGTAGAAGTGAAGGGTAACCTCGAATTTTCCTTGGGCACGTCAAACCTGTTGGGAATAAATCGTTAGCGGTGGGTTTTCGTCGTATCGGAACTTCATGAGTTTCCTTTGACTGAACCTCTTTTGCTATTCTTAAGGATAGTATCACCTATGACCCTTTTTCCCCTTGGTGTGGGGTTGACATATGTCGCATTCCCTCCATCATAGTCATGTATCTTTGTTCAGGGTATTGCCCCAGTTGGACTGACCCTTGCCCCTAGGTTATCGTAGAGCGTCCTTGTAAATTTGGTATGTTCTAAGATGAACCCCTTTATGACTAGATACATCTTGAGTGTATCTATGAGGGAACTTCTTTGTTGAACTAATCCTTGCTCGATGACAATCCGTTACGGAAAGGCATGGACATGCGGCTGGCGTGGTGAAAGACATCCCCCTTTTTTTTTAGCTCCTTCCCAATGATTTATCCTCCTTGTGAGGCCAAGTTTGTTCTCGATAATTTATCCTTCTTTCTCCATAGTCTACGATCCTTTTGATTTTTTTTTTGAGTCTCGGGAAACCGGCTAGCGCAGTAGGTGCGGATGCAGGTGAAGATAGAAATGTAAATGTAGATGCGAATGTATGATTGCATGAAAATGCGAATGCATGGGTATGCGGGACTCCTTGTATTGTAACTTCGTGTATGCAATGCAGACGGGTGACATGTAATCCTAGGGATAGCCTTAGAGGCGACATTAGACCCTATTGAAATTCTTGCGAGATGGATGTTATGACACGCTGATGGAAATCCCTTAAATTAGGGAGTACGCGGAAGGTAGCGGCTGGTGACCGTTCATGACAGTCACCAAATCTCATGGCCATCGAGAGGCCAATCGACGTGTACCAATGAAGTTGTCCTTGGTGGGAAGGTTTCTCTATGCGGAACACAACCTATCTAAGGACGATTATTGGATAAAATGAAATCCCTACAGGCTAGGGATGAAAGATGTATAGATGGAAATCCAAACCCTACAAGTTAGAGGGTACGCGGAAACAAGCATGGAGTGACCGTTCAGGACAGTCACTAGATCTCATAGCCATCGAGAGGCCAATCGAACGCATGTTAATGAAGTTGTCCTTCATATGAGGGACGTTATTTTAGAAATATAATCCCTATAGGCTAGGGAATACATAGTTGTAAGCACTGGGTGACCGTTCAAGATAGTCACCGAATCGTATGGCCATCGAGAGGCCAATTGACGTATGCTAACAAAGATGTCCTTCGTATGAAGGATGCTTTTTTAGAAATATAATCCCTACAGGTTAGGGAACTCGCAGATGTAAGCACATGGTGACTGTTCAAAGCAGTCATTGGATCGCATGGCCATCGAGAGGCCAATCGACGTGCGTAAACGAAGATGTCCTTCGTGGGAAGGACACGTAGCTGTAAAATGCAAGGATATAAAAGGAAAACTCCCCACAGGTTAGGGAGTGCGTAGATACAGGCGTATAGTGACCGTTCATGACAGTCACTAGGTCTCATGGCCATCGAGAGGCCAATCAACGTGCATAAAGGTAGATGTCCTTCGTGGGAAGGACGTGGACTTGGAATTAGTATCCCTACAGGCTAGGGAACACGTAGGGATACCTGCAAAAATTAAAATGCAAGGTGTTCGTAGTATATAAATTGCATATGTATAATAAGCATGTAAGCACATAAGCCCTAGGTTCATAGGTTCGACGTAGCGGCTTAGGGTGCCTACCCTTCCCATTGGTATGTTCTAGAAGGTCTCATGGGGTCGTTCGTAGCCGCCGAGACTTTTTGTCTCTTTGGATTTTAGAACAACTCATTTATCCATGAGGTTCGAGTTTTAGGGGTAGGTTCCCAAAGAGATCAGCCAAATACCAAGTCCAGCCCTCAACAAGGTCGAGCCTCGTATCAGACATTTCCGGATATTCAACCCACTCTGAGTGGAATTATAATAAGACTCGTAGGCGATGTAATTCCCCTCTGGTCATTATTATAATTCCCACGCTTAGGTTTAACGCAATTTATATATCCCGAATATACAGTAAAGCAGCAATTAAATAAACATTTATTTGAATTACTATAAACATTACTGTAAATAAAAATCGTAAATAAATAAATAAAATTAAATATTTAAAAAAAATACCTGATCCCCAAATCCTGTTATTTATAACTCCAAAAATGCAGCACAACAACAGATATTAAAGTGAACAAACATTCATTTAAATTGTTATAAATAATGACCGTAAATAGAAATTTTAAATAAATAAATAAATATTTAAATAAAAATGAAAAAAAACCTAAATCCTACTCCGAAACCATAATTTTGGCAAATTTGCCAAACCCTAAAAAAGTTCGCCAAAACCCTAAAAAAGTTCGCCAAAAACCTAAAAAAGTTTGCCAAAAACCTAAACCCTGCCAAGCCTTAGGAGCATAATAATTCACCATTGATGATTTGTCTCCAGCAGAGTCGCCAGCTGTAGCAACCTGCCCTAAAAATTAAGCTTTTAGAGTCGCCACCTATTCTACCAAGGTGAATAGGAAACCTTACGCAGTTAAGAGATTCGGGGTAAGTTATTATAATCAGGTCGAGGGAAGGTGTTAGGCACCCTCGACCCTTTCCTATTGGCTTTGAATCTAAGGTAACAGTTTATGGCTATATTTAATTTTTATAGCTAAGGAAGTGAATAGGGGGGAAAATTGAGATTTTAGGGTGGGGGACTCGCCTTGTTACCAAGTGCCTACGTATCTCCTTATGGAGAATCAGAGTCAACGTAGTTCGGGCACAGGGTTGTACGCCATAGGATTGAATTTTGTGGTTTGAAATTGTTTAAAGGCTTTTTGAATGGCCTGTCGTAGTTTTAGAAGTTGTGATTTGAAAAGCATTTTGAATTGCCTAATTGAAAAGGATGAAAATCCGTAGTGTCGCGGTTTAGTGTGTTTTAGGTTTGGGCGTACAACCCTGGTTTAATATGTCACCGTTAGTGGCGATGATCAATAGGTTTGATCATTATAGTTAACGGATTAAAGGGGCATTGCTGGTTACTCTGATCGATAGATTCGATCGTCGCGGGCAGCAAATTAAGTGTATTTTAAATTATATATTTTTATCTCTCGTCTAATGCGACCAATAGCTTTAGTCGGGTCGAGGAGAGAATTAATTACGGGTTAATGTTGATAAAAAAAAGTTTGAATTTATGTATTTCCCTTTTATAAACTACAAAATTGAATAAATCAAATTATTGACTAAAAACTAATTAGAAGAAAAATTCTAATAATAATAAGTTAATTAACCTAAAATGAATTGAAATAAAGTTAATATTTTCATTCTTTTTGTCGTTTTTTTTTACATGTGAATTAACAACAACAAAAATTGTTTTTTTTTTTTATTTTAGAGCAAGAAACGTGGATCGGGGTTACACAGCAAAACCATATTTTTCAATCTCTAAATAATACATGAATATTAAACCAAATAATAACTTCCATTTTCTTTATATAATGAATATAGCCAAATAATAAATGATAGAAATTACATAGAGTTAGATTGTTTTCATATCTAATTTGACTATTTCTTAGTATTTTTAAAATAAATAAAAAAACTAGTATGGGAATTGTCTTTTTAACACATGGCATTTTAGATATATAAATAAATAAATAAACAAATAAGTTATAAGAAAGAGAGTAAACACAAACCAGTAAAATGCTTTTGTTTCTCTTCTCTGCGACTCCTTCATTCTCTTCTACCTAACTTCTCAGACCCACAAGACAATAGCAACATAGAATCCTACAAATCAAACACATAAGCATATGGAAAACAGTTACCTAAGGAAACGCATGAGCGATAGGTGGAGGAAGTGTGTGAGCGGAGCTTCGTCAGTGCGTTGACAGCGGAAGTGAACGTTACGGTTGATGGTCCGGCTCGCGACGACGGCGGCTGGTGCGTGACTGGAGCTGCAAGTTTTTTTGTGCGGCTGCTATTTTTAGTTTTTGATTTTCCGGTCTCTCCCTCAGGATTAGAAAAAAAAGTCCTTTTATCATCTACAAATTAGGTTAGGTTTTTTTTTTTTATCGCTAGTGGGCCTAGTATCCAATCAACCTAATAACCCAAAATTGATATACTTATAATATTAACCTAAAATAAAATACTAATTATTCTAATCCTAATAATAATAATAACTTTAATCCGAATAATAATAATAATCATAATATTATTTCAACTGTTTAATAATAATACTAAATCCTAATATTAATAAATAATAATGGTTTTAGTAAAATTATAACAATAAAATAAATATTGATTAATTATTATAAAAGAAAACAAACCTTCTACGGATAAATTGGGCCAACTGGTTGGGCCCAAATACCTGTTGATTACACCCCTGCTTTAACTCAAAACGGTTTATAAGAGAATGAGTTTAACAATAGAGATGTTAAACCCCATGACCCTTATTTTAATACCACTGATGAATTAATAGACGTAGATTTCCATCGGGCAAATTTTGGGGTATGACAGTGGGGAATCGACTTTATGGGACCTTTCCCATCTTCCTTCGGTAACAATTACATACTTGTCGCAGTCGATTACGTATCTAAATGGATAGAAGCTGTAGCCTCACCCACAAACGATGCACAAGTAGTTATTAAGCTATTCAAAAATATAATCTTTCCAAGATTTGGTGTACCAAGTTTAGTCATTAGCGACGGAGGATCCCACTTCATATCTAGAATTTTCGAAAAACTCTTAGTGAAATATGGAGTCCGACACCGTGTAGCAACGCCCTATCACCCACAAACTAGTGAACAAGTCGAAGTCTCGAATAGACAAATTAAGAAAATACTCGAAAGGACTGTTGCCACATCTAGGAAGGATTGGTCAACTAAGTTACACGAAGCACTATGGGCGTATAGAACCTCCTACAAGACACCAATAGGAACCATGCCCTTCAAGTTAGTATACGGTAAATATTTTCATCTAACGGTAGAAATAGAGCATAAAGCCTACTGGGAAATAAAAACCTTAAACCTAAGTTACACCGTCGCAGGCAAAAGAAGGCTATTGGATATCAACGAGTTGGAAGAAATTAGATTGGATGCTTACGAGAATGCTAAGATTTATAAAGAAAGAACAAAGAAATGGCACGATAAACGCATCTCAAGGAAGGAATTCAATGAAGGAGATGTGGTGCTACTGTTTAATTCTCGACTTAAGCTATTCCCAGGAAAACTTCGTTCAAGATGGTCTGGTCCATTCGAAGTTACCAAAGTATATCCGAGTGGCGCTATCGAAATTAAAGGAAAATTGAGCGATAGTTTCGTTGTAAACGGGCAGCGATTGAAACATTACCATATTGTTGAAAACAAAGATTACACTGATAGTCTTAAGCTCGTAGAGTTAATCGTCGAGCCGTAGAACTAACCATCGGTTCGTCGAGCTTGCGACGTTAAACAAAGCGCTTTCGTGGGAGACAACCCGCCTTTTAACTTTACTTTTCTGTTAAGTTATTTTAAGTTTAAAAATGTTTTATTAAAATTTATCTTCTTTTCTTTCTGCATTTATTTTCAAAATACTAACTCTTTGTTTTAAATCATACTAACTTGAAACTTTTCTTTCTGATTTTATAAAAAAATTTCCAGGGTACTAACCACTTTTCTGACTTTAGAGATGGATTTCACTGATGACATGGTAGTTACTTTTGGGAGTGAGGATCAGCAGAGACGATATGAGATTCTGGCACAACGTGAGATGGGTCTCACCGCTTTCTCGCATGATGCGACTCTGACAGTTCTAGGTATATATCCGGGAAAGTGTGCATTTTATGCTTCATCAGATTGGTTGGGAGGATCTCCTCACCACCCGTACACCCACTTTCCGCAACCTGACCTTAGAGTTTCTGAGTTCCCTCCGATATGAGCCTAGACTTGGATTAGGTTTCAACAGAGGAAGAGTTTCATTCAGATTGTTTGGATTCACCTACCGCTTCACCACCCGTCAGTTGGCCGAGTTACTAGGATATCCCACAGGCATGGATGCCTTGATGGAAGTCGATGATGAGTACTTCCCTGATAACATCATTGACTACTTTTGGAGTACCATGTCTGGTAGAAACCAGAATGATCTACGACTCTCTTCAGAAATCCACAATCCCGCCATTAGGTATTTCCAGATGATTCTAGCTTTCACACTTCTTGGAAAACCTTTGGGCGATACTTCAGTGACTAAGGATGAGCTAGGCATTATGATGTGTGTTTTCCAAGCTAGACCGGTTATGGGAGTCTCCTTTATGCTTGCTAGGATGGCCACTCTGGCCCAAGATACCATCGGTCCTATCCTTGTAGGGGGTCTTGTTACTAAGATCGCCCGTGCTTTATCTCTGAGAGCCCCCGCTAGCTAGATTGATTCCTTATGGAGGATTCAAATCCATGGACATGGAGTTTTGCTTCAACAAGAGCCTGGTTAGCAACTACGAGTCTCCACCTTATCAGCTTCTCGTGAACTATGAGCCGGTTAATCATTTTGCTCTACCTTGCATTAGGTTCACAAGTGTTCACAAGAAAGAAAATTAGATTTATGACTTGGAAGGACAAGGTGAGAATGACTTCGAGGAAGAAGAAAGTGATCCGAGGACACCGACTGGCTACTATGACATTGATACTACACCTGATGAGGATGTGCCTATGGTTGACCACACTGCTGCTATAGAGACTCTTCGGAACGATGTTGCTGTACTTCGTACCGACTTAGGGAGACTCCGAGGAGATTTCCACGGATTTATGGATTTGGTCACGGCAAATCTCGATAGTTTTCATCAACACTTTCATTCCATCCCGCCTCCGAAAAGTGGCTAATTGAAGACCGCTAATTTTTATTTCTAACTCTTACATTTAGACAATGAGGACATCGTCTTGTTTAAGTGTGGGGGAAGGGAATGCTTACTTAGGTTTACCGCTTTAAGTAGTTTTAATTTTCAGTTTTTCAAATCCGGTATTTTAATTAGTTAATTAGTTAGTATTTCTATTTTTAGAACAAAATTTTTGATTCTAATAAAATTCAGTATTTTCTTCATTCTATTTTTATTTTTCTGTTTTATTTCATCTGATAAATCTGTGTGTGTGCATCACAAACTCTGCCCCTGCTATGTGCTAATGTTTGTGTTTATTCACTACTATAGTTAGTATAAAATTATTGCTGTTAAGTGAATATAGTTAGTGAATATATGGAACACAACAAAATATCAGTGCCACCTTTGCTTTATTGTAATACTGTTATGAAAAAAAATTAGTACTGATATATGCCATTTATTTACTCTGCTGAGAACTATGCATGCACCTCATGATAATACTTTGACTACCAATCAAAAGTATTTATGCCAAATTATTGTTGGTCAAATAGCATCACATGCATTTTCGGTCAAAATTGGAATCTCTGCAACACAACAGACCACGCTAACACTGAATGCACGCTTCACGCATGCATGAGACTCTGCCGTATGTCAGAATGGACCCCACGCCGGTCGGCGTGACCTGCCTCCATCCGGTCGGCGCCCTCTTTAAATGCAGAAGAGGCGCATTTGTTTCGTTCCACACCAGAGGCAACCAGTTTCTCTTCTGATCAAACTTCTCATTGCCAAATTAATTCCCGTTTTTAACTTCAATTCAAACCTTACCATTTATTTCTTTCAACCTACTCATTCATTCACTCTGCTATATATACCATCTACTGCTACAAGCAGAACCATAAACCACAAATATTGTTTGCTGTTTCTTCTACAATTTCTTTCACACTTCTAGCAGAAAACTTACCATGGCTAACCTCAACAACCAAAACGAAGAAGAGTTCCCCGGTGTTATTTTCCGAATTAGAGAAGCGGGAAAAATGCAACGAAACCGATACCGACATTTCGCTCAGAGAGGGGTGGAAGCATCAAGGTTCGCCCATATTGATAGCTTGCGAAGTTTGGGGCTGTACGAAACCGGTGTGCAAATATTACTCCAGCAAACGGGTTTATCATCCGTGAGCACACTCGACTACCCCACATACGAGGCGTTGACCTTGGAGTTCCGCCCGAGCTTGACTGGCAAGGAGCCTCAAATGAAACTTGGCGTCGAATATCCAGTAATGATAATGTCGCTCCCGACATGCGCTTCTCTTCACAAATTCATAATCCGGGTATGCGTTACTTCCACCGCATTTTAGCAAATACTATCTTTGGAAGAACCAACATCAACAAAGTCAATAGTAAGGAGTTATACTTCTTTTATTGTGCCTTCGCCAATCATAGGATCAATGCCAGCACTTTCCTTATGTCTCACATTCAAGCTCTCGTATCAAGAGAAGGAAACACACCATTCTGTGTAGGATGGGTTATCACTGGTATAGCTCGAGCCCTCGACCTGAATGATAGGCTCGAAAATTTACCTTCTCTACCGCCCGTTTTTATGGATATCAATAACTGCAAAGCTGGTCGCCTTATCAAATCAAGACCAGACGGAAGGTATAACCTCATAGTGCAAAACAAGGAAATTCGTAGTGTAATACTCCCTAACATCGAGACCACAAGGATAGACCGTAGAGAGAACTGAATCTATGATCTCGACGCACCTGCTCCTGGTGAGAACGTGGAAGAGAATCAAAATAGTGCAGATAATGTGGATGAAGTTGAACAAGAAATGAATCAAGGAGATCCCCAGCCTGATGAAAACCCCCAACCCAATCCTGAAAATGTTGCTGGACCATCTGTACCTCCACCCCAAAGAAGGAATCAACCAGTCACACTGGATGATGTGTATAGAGAGATGATACGCAACCATGAGGAAGAAACTCAGTGTCATCAAAGGATTGAGGCGGGTCAGAACGAAATGACGACGCTGATGCGTGAAATGCAAAGAGATCAACACGACTATGCGTACTGGAATAATCGTAGCATTGCAGACCGCACTGAAGAAATGCAATGTTTGACATATCGTGTTGAAGGCTTACATGAGTATGTGTACCATGCTGGGATAGTTCCGCCTAGAGACGGCAATGAAGGTCGAAGAGGAGGAAGAGCACAAACCCGAGGAAGAGCACGAGGAAGAGGAAACGAGTAGTGAGTTTTCACCGTTTCTACCACACAAAGTCGCATTGAGGACAAAGCAACGTTTAAGTGTGGGGGAGGAAGCTTGCTGCTTTTCACTTTATTATTTTTGATAGTTTTTAAATTTTAGTATTTAATTTCCAGTATTTTCAGTTATCCCCTAAAAAAAATATTTTAGTTTCCTGTCATTCCAACCCATGTACTCTAAGTTTAATATATGCGAGTATTTTCCGTTTGTCGAATCCTCCGCCCACTTGAACTATAAACCTTTTTACCTTATACGCATAGCTTGACACGGTCGAAAAGTACAAGAATACAACAATTTATGATATGATAGAACCGAAGCACTAGCAAACAAAATCGCTACAGTCTTGACACTCTAGAACTCTGATTTATGCAAGACTCAATTTAAGTACCTATTATTTGAAATTCTTTAATCTCTAGCTTTAAAGTAGCTTCAAGTAGTTTATTCAGCAGTCGACACCGTCTTGAACATAAACTACGTAGAGAGCCGATGAATATAAGTGAATGATCCTGAAAAATTTTCAGTAAAGAATTTAAAAGATTGCTCTGACTAAGCTAGGTGACCCTCACCCGGTCATTTAACACAAAGGATGTATATCTCGCAAACAATAAAGAAACCTATTGCCAGTTGGTTCAAAAGTATCTGATATTGAACTTGGTAGGGCGAATTACGGTTCGATCCCCCGCAGCTTACAATTGGTTAAAGAAGTGGGTACCACAGAAAAGTGTCAGAGCCCCGTGCTAATAAGGATCAGAGTCACTAACCGGTTACTCTACTATGTGCGTGTGAAGATAAAGGGCTTAATGTGATTGCGCTCGAATGAAAACAAGCAAAATCTAGCGAAAGGGTCTAGATGAGCTGTAATAGCATGATTTGAATTGGTCTGCATAAGCTGGAGTTGTCTAGTGTCGCTACTGTATCTTTGGTGTTTACATTGAGCTTTCGTGTCTCTAACAAAGTATCGCCGCGACGAGTACGAATCAAGATGATTGTCATGCATGTGTAAAATCTTTTTCTTGATCGTTTGCTTGAGGGCAAGCAAAGTTCAAGTGTGGGGGAGTTTGATAACACGAAAACGTATCGTATATTTAGCTTAATTTACATGCATTATTATTCTATTTTATTTCGATTATTTTATTTTATTTTGTATTATGCCGGTATTTCTATTTGTTTTCAGGAAATTAGTTAATCGGAGCTCGCAAAAGAAATAGTTAGAAAAAGGACTTAAAATGAAGAGAAATTGCTTAAAAAGACATTTAAGTAAGGAGGTACAAATAACAAAAAGAACCAGGCCCAAACACACACAAGCCCAGCACGCACAGGAAGTGGATGCACCAGACGGAAGGCACCCTGAGGCACCTGCCGGTCGGTGCAACCCCCTCCCTGCCGTTCGGCACCCCTCTAAAATATGTGTGTGACGTAAGTCACACACCTAGGCCCAGAGGAGTCTGTTTTCAAAGAACGCTACTTTTTCTCCTCCATTTTCTCCGCCGTGAGATGCTGTTACGAGACATTTCAAAAACCGAGTGCTGATCTATAAATTGAAGGCATGAACTGAATCAAAGGGTTACACAGTTTTAACCTACTGCCGTCAAGTTCCCTTTCTCTGCAATTACTTCCAGCACGTTCAAGTCTTCTTCCCAAAAACCATTTTTCTGCAATAGATTTCCACACCGGAAATACTATTGCAATTCAATTTCTTTTTCAAGATCTAGAATTCATTTTAGTTTTAAGAGTAGATTTTGTTTTCGTCATTTACTTTCGTCCTGGATTCAAGATTCGGTACTACAAGATACAATTTTCCCAGTCTGCAATTTAATTCAGGTTTATTTATTAGCATTTATTATTATTCACGGTTTATGTTAATTTATCAATTATGTCCGAATTATGTTATATCTATTATATATGTTCAGATTCGTCTATTAAAACAATGTCCGGCTAAATACCCTTTATCGGTATATATGGTCACATAACCGAGGGAATCGAGTAATCCTTTGATGTAGTTTATTAATCAAATTTATTTGTCTGGATGATATTTATAAACGCTTAATTAAACTGTTTTGTAACGAGAGTTAAAAACAATAGAAGTTAGGATCAATAAAAACGAGAGTTTGAGATTTTAACTGGACCTTAGAAATTAGGCATTAACCTTAAATACAACGAGAGTGCTTTAAGGGTAATTAGTTTTCAAAAATCACTTTAAACTTTAATTGATACAGCGAGAGCGCTCACTTAGGTTTAATAGTGAAATCGTAATCAATAAACACGAGAGTGTGAGAGGAGGGTTTTTAAACTAATGATTTCTACAGAAAAGTGATTTTAAATTACGATCCGCATCGATGGCTTACTAGATCCCCGAAGTCCGACCATTGCATACCGATATTATTATCCTATATTTAATTTAATAATATTTCTTTTTAATTCCCGTCTGATCAATAATCAATTGAATATTAGCCTTAGATTTACGTAGTAGCGATTAACTACATTAGGTCGATTCTTAGTCCCTGTGGGTTCGATATCTTTTAAAACTACGCGATAGACTGTGCACTTGCAGTCATAATCACAGACATACCCCATTGTCGCGATCAATGATTATCATTGAGGCTCTTGGATTTTATGGACATTTATAATTTGTTAATTTTGTACATATTATCTTTTATTTTTTCCCTTAATTTTCATTTGGTTTGTAATAATTAGTAGTAAGTTTCATCCCCATTTGTTAAGTTTGTAATCCCCATTCCCGAAGCATTATAGTAATTTTACCACTTTTCTTTATCGCTTTATTTTATTATTGCTTGCATGCTTTTGACCGTTTTTCAAAATAAAAAAATATTAGGTTCTTAGCCGTTTTCTACCATAAGTCGATCGCACTTCACGCATCGCCATCAACCGTACCTTACACATGCACACTAGCACACATTCATAGCTTGATCATGGGCTTTCTTACAGTGAGACCTCTTCGATTGATCATTCTGATTGGTCATTTAGAAGGCTAGCTTTTTGCTAGTACACTTACACTCTTACTCCTTTCATGTTCATTCCCTAATGTTTGAACTTTTATGATTGTTTGTATGGATTTTACCTGTATGAGCTTGCATGTTTTCACTTACTTCTTCCATCTTCTTTCTAATAAATTATTCACCCCCGCATTACTTGGTCCATATACCAAGCCCCAACCAACTCTTTGTAATTTGATTGCTTTGTGCATCGCCATCAACATGTTTTTCAAACTTGAAGAATTTTTCTAAGTCTTTTGAACATAAACCTTCTTAATCCAAAATCTCTCAAAATAATCACTTTTAGCCGAAAGTTGCATTGTGATAATTTGTTTTTTTGTCGAGATCTACAACTTTCATGTTTGGAGATTTTTGAGTTTGTAGGCAAAATTTGAAGTTCCCAAAATTAGGTTAAAAATCACTTAAAACCCTAATTTAAACTTTTGTTGAATTTTTTATTCTTGATGAATTCTTTGAATTTTCTTTGATAAAATGTCTTTAATATCCATATGATGATTATTTGGATCCTTAAAAGTCCATAGTTGACCATTTTTCTCAAAAGTCAAAGGTTGACTTGCACAGTTGACTCTTTTTAAATGAACTACAATTTTGTGATTTCCATATGAATCAAGGTCTCCTCTTCAAACGAATGATGGAAATGGATTATAATGTTGATTTGGATGTCCTTGAATAATAGTTTGAGTCTTGGAACCATGTCCTGATTAAAAGTCAACCCTCTAGTGAAATTAGGTCAAAAACCCTAATTGGAGCTTCTGATGAACTTGAAGGTGATTGATCTTGCTTTGAACCATCTTTGGACTTTGATATTAACTTATAGAATCCTTTGAATCATAGAAGAATGTTGAATTCCTTTGTGGGCCTCAAAACCCTAATTTGCCCAGCCTCTTCTTGATCAGTCTCCTGTCTTGGGACACAAGCAACAAACAACAAGTTTTTTGTTAGCAAATGACAAATGCATGATTATTATGATGATAATGATGATCCTAATATTTAAGATATGGTGGGATCTCAGTGGTCAAAAATTGGGGTACAACACCTAGAGGTAGAAATAACATTCTTTATTTTGAAAGAAGTTTTTGAAAACTTGTCTTTCTAACATGCTTTACAAAAAGCATCTGAAGAGAAACTTAGAATTGGAAGGCCTGTGACTAAATTAAGCTTATTTAGGTGAGAAATTATTCTCATGCTAACATGACCCAATCTATATATCAAGTTCATTGCTCTTCATTAACAGACACAAGAAATTTAACATTATGATCTTTTAAATCAGGAAGTCTAATTTTATAAATGCTATTCTTCCTCTTGCCATTGAAAAGTTTGAAGCCATCTTCCTGACTAACAGTTTTACAAGACTTTTGGTTAAAGATTATATCATAGCCATTGTTACTTATTTGACTTATGGACAATAAATTATGCATTAATCCATCAATAAGTAAAATATAAGTAATAGAAGAGAGAAAACCATTACCAATTGTTCAAGACCCTATAATCTTCCCTTTCTGATTCCCTCTAAAACCTACAAAGACTCTAGGCAAGGATAGGTAAGTTCTGTCTGTAGAGAAGTTCCACAAATTCAAGGTTCTCCACTCCCGCATGCGATGAAGACTCTTTCCTGGTGAACTAGAGAGCATCGTTCACGGGTGCATTCCTTGGATTTGTAACACCCCATGAATTTCTTTATTTAATTTAATTGATTTTTGAATTAAATATTAGAATTAATTTAGTTATTTGAGAAATATAGAATAATAAGGCTAATGGGCCAGTGCTACGAATAGCGATTGGGGGGTGTGTAAGTTGCAAACTTTTACTAAACTAAAGTTATATTTTTCAAAAACAAGGAAAAGAGAAAAATTTGTGAAAATTGGAAGCCAAGAGAGAGCAAAAGAGCTGAACGTGAAATTGGGAGAAGTGCAAAGTGCGAAGAGCGAGAACATCCAAGAATTCGACATCGAGGTAAGGGGGGATTCTTCGCATTAACCTCTATTATGGGTATTATGAATGATTCAATTGAGTTTATATGTTAGGATTCTTAATTGGGTTATAGGTCAGAGTTGGGGGTTTTGGGGTTTTAGAGAAATTTAGGTTCAATTCATGATGTGTGATGCAAATGATTTGTTGTGAATGATAATTGATGTTGGATATTGATGTTAAAACATGTTAGAAGTATGTGTAAATATGCATTTTAGTACTGTTATGAAATTATGTACATTTTGGTATGATTGGGTTCGCATTTGGGATGAATGAGGTGCTGCAGAAAAGTGATTTTTCTGCTATATCAGTAATGTAACCGGTTACATGAGGAGGGTAACCGATTACATGGTCTTAGAATAGGCAAAGAACTACATTTCACGATGATGTAACCGGTTACATCATTCAGGTAACCGGTTACCATTGGGCGAAATTGAAAAATAAAAGTTACTGCCAGTGATGTAACCGGTTACATCATTCAGGTAATCGGTTACCACTGAAACGTTTTGAAAAAAATGTCTATTTTAAATATCCGTAACTTTTAAACCGTTAATCCTTTTCGTACGCCATTTTGAGGATTCGTTAAATAAATTAATTCTCTATTTTATGAAATAGATTAGGGAGCTATAACTTAAAACTATTTTATTTGGTTTTGAAAATTGGCATTTGGTGGTAAATTGAGTAACGGTACGGATATGCTATGCGGTGTTTTAGCTAGTATGATTGCCGAGGTGATAATATATTGTTGTATTAAATGTATTATGTTGTGGTGAATATCAAATTGTTGTGATATTAGTATGCTTTGTGTGTTGTGGATGAATGATTATGAATCGTTGGTGGATGTTGATAATGAGCATGTCGTGGTTGATGCATGCATTTCATAATCATTATGTGGCTGATCCTTGTCGATGGTGGATGAGTGGATCAGTGGTAGCTAATTCCCATTGCGTGGAATTAGTGAGTGGGTGTCGCCGTATCCTTGACGATGGTGGATCGGTGAGATGGGTTCGTCCCATATTTGGTACCACATTCATTTAGTTGCATTGCATTAGGTTGTTGTGCATAACTATAACATGAATGGAAGTTGTCCAATGTTCTAATTCATATGTGTTTGATATGGATGGTTGTGTGTGATGATTATTGCTATACTATCTGAATATAATTGATTTGGGTGAATAATGTATGAATAAGGTTGTATTGTTTATATTCCTATAACATTTGTTAATGCGAATGAAACTCACCCTTACTGTTGTTATTTTCAGATTGAGGAGTAACTTTTGTGCTTGGTGAGGATTAGCTCGTCAAGTAATTCGTTAGAGTCAGTTGGGTCTGTGTCATGCTCTGGTCGTGTAACACTGGGGACGTTGTGTAGAGTTATTTGATAAGCTCTTACTGTTGGATGTTTGGTTTATGATTGTATTTTGAGTCTACGACTCTGGTTGTTTCATTATTCAGATGTTAAAGATAATTTCCGCTGTGTTAACATGTTAATCTGGATAATTTTGGTTTAACGTTCTCTTTTATGGCATGACATGAGTATTGTTTCATTTACTTGGAGATTGTAATGCCCTTTTCTTGTTTTACTCTGATTATTGTTAAATTTTTCGCGGTGTTTTAGAAGGGTGTTACAATAGTGGTATCAGAGCATAGTCGGTCGTTAGAGTCAAAATCTTAGTGTCAGTATTTCCCTTGTACGTGACTAGTGTGAGGTAGACACTGTCGATACTCTTTATTCTAACGAAATTGTTTTGTGAATTAGCAGAACAATGGCTGGAAGAGGTGGAAGGAACGATGATGCGATTGCTAAGGCTCTGGGCATGATTGCCGGTGTGCTGGGAGGGAATGCCAATGGAGCTGGTATTGGTGCTGACAGACAGCTGAATAGTTTTCAGAGGAACAATCCTCAGCTACTCAAGTGCACACACGATCCCGAAGGCGCTCAGAAGTGGCTGAAGGAAATTGAAAGGATCTTCCGAGTGATTGATTGCGATGAAAATCTGAAGGTAGGGTATGGTAGTCACATGCTGTCTGAAGAAGCTGATGACTGGTGGGTTGCTAGTAGAGATGAATTGAAAGCTACCGGTGTAGCAATTACTTGGGCTGTGTTCAAGAGAGAATTCCTGAGGAGGTACTTCTCTGAAGATGTTCGGGGCAGGAAAGAAATTGAGTTCCTAGAACTGACACAAGGTAACATGACCGTGCCGGAGTATGCTTCCAAGTTTGTTGAGCTGGCGAAGTATTATGTCTACTATAACAATGATGCGGCTAGCGAATTCTCGAAGTGTGTTAAGTTTGAGAATGGTCTCCAAGACGAGATTAAGCAAGGTATCAGATATCAAAGGATTCGCAGGTTTGTTGATTTGGTTGACTGCAGTCGAATCTTTGAAGAAGACAATGTTAAGCTGAAGTCATCTCACTCTCGCGAGTTGGTCAACAAGAAAGGGAAGAAGCCTATGAATCGTGGTAAGCCATATGGTAAAGGTAATCAGAAAGCTGGAGGTTGGAGGAAGCTTAGTGGGGGAGACTCTGGTGCCCCTGTTAAGTGCTTTGATTATGGAGAACCTGAAGATCGCATTCACGAGTGCAAAAGTGAAGAAAAGAAGTGCTATAAGTGTGGGAAGGCAGGTCACATTGCTATTGAGTGCAAAGGGAACACTGTAACTTGTTTCAACTGCGGAGAAGAGGGTCACATTAGTCCTAAGTGTCCTAAGCCGAGGAAGAATCAAGCTAATGGTAAAGTGTTCACCTTATCTGGTTCCGAGACTACTCTAGAGGATCGGTTAATTAAAGGTACGTATTTTATCCATGGCACTCCTTTAATTGCGATTATAGACACTGACGTGACACATTCTTTTATTTCTATGGACTGCGCTAAAAGGTTGAATTTAGAAATTTCTAATATAAATGGAAGTATGATTATTGACACTCCTGCGTCGGGTTCAGTGACTACTTCGTTTGCTTGTTTGAACTGTCCAATTGATATTTTTGGTAGAGAATTCGAAATGGACTTAGTGTGCCTTCCATTGGAACAACTCGACATTATTTTGGGAATGAACTGGTTGCAATTCAATCGGGTTCATATCAATTGTTTCACGAAGACGGTTATTTTTCCTGAAGATGTGAGTGTAGAAGGATTGGCAATGACTACTAGACAGGTAGATGAAGCGATGAAGGACGGGGCTGTCGTGTTTATGTTGATTGCATCTATGGAAGTGAAAGGGAAAGTGGCGAGTAGTGGATTACCAGTAGTATGTGACTTTCCCGAAGTTTTTCCAAAAGATGTAAGAGAGATACCGCCAGAGAGGGAGGTGAAATTCGCTATTGAGCTGGTTCCTGGAACTAGTCCGGTTTCGATGGTGCTGTATCGCATGTCGGCATCTGAATTAGCTGAGTTGAAGAGTCAATTGGAAGAGTTACTCGAGAAGGAGTTTATTCGTCCTAGTGTTTCGCCGTGGGGTACACCGGTGTTACTAGTAAAGAAGAAAGAAGGTTCGATGAGGCTGTGTGTAGATTATAGACATTTGAATAAAGTTACTATCAAGAATCGGTATCCGTTGCCAAGGATTGATGATTTAATGGATCAGCTAGTTAGGGTGTGTGTGTTCAGTAAGATTGATCTGAGGTCGGGATATCATCAGATTCGGGTGAAGACAGACGATATTTAGAAGACTGCATTCAGAACAAGGTATGGTCATTATGAATATACTGTGATGCCATTAGGAGTTACTAATGCACTTGGTATTTTTATGGAATATATGAATAGGATCTTTCATCCTTATCTCGACAAGTTCGTAGTGGTGTTTATAGATGATATTTTAATATATTCTAAGAATGAAGAAGAACATGCAAATCACCTTAGAGTTGTATTAGAACTGCTGAAAGAGAAGAAGCTTTATGCCAAACTATCGAAGTGTGAATTCTGGCTAGACAAAGTAAGTTTTCTAGGGCATGTGATTTCCAAGAATGGTATTGTCGTGGATTCAATGAAGGTAGAAGCTGTGTCTCAGTGGGAAGCTACGAAGTCAGTTTCCGAAATCCGTAGTTTTCTTGGTCTTGCGGGTTACTATAGAAAGTTCATTGAAGGCTTTTCAAAGTTAGCGTTGCCGTTAACTAAGTTGACTAGGAAGGTTCAAGCGTTCATATGGGATTCGAAATGTGAAGAAGGATTCCAAGAGTTGAAAAAGAGGTTGACTAGTGTGCCGATCTTGATTTTGCCGAATCCGGCGGAATCTTTTGTTATTTATTGTGTTGCTTCATTGATGGGATTAGGAGGTGTACTAATGAAAAATCAACAGGTAGTCGCTTATGCGTCGAGACAACTCAAAGTGCATGAGAGGAATTACCCGACTTGTCATACCCCAAAATTTGCCCATCTCATTTCTCCTTTCAAGCTCATACAAAAGCTCAAGACTCAAAGATACACTCTCCTAAACAATGGCTCAATGAATTAGGGTTTCAAATTCTCTAAAGGAAATCAGTGGTTCAAGGTCTCCAATGGATTTCATATGGCTCATGATGTTTCAAACTATCTTTATGGCAAAGTACAAGCTTCAATTCCAAGGATTGCCTAGTCAATTGCTCAGAAAGTCAACAGTCAACTAGCTTGACCTAAAAGTCAACTATGGTCAAAGTATAGTCAAAATTCCTGATTTTTGGTCAACATCCTTATTTTTGAAGTATCATTCATCATTTGATCAAGGATTGATCATGATTCATCAAGAAAAGTTTAGAAATCAACAAAATCCAAAGTTTCTAAATTAGGGTTTTTTGGACTAAAAGTCAACTGAACTTTGACCAGCCATAACTTTCACATGGAACATTAGAAATTTTCCATCCAAAGCTCAATTTGAAGAAAATTAAATTCTCTACAAATTTGTATCTCACAAGCCAGGTCCAAAAAGGCTTCATTTAAGAGATATGGATCAAGACATTATAGGTCCTTTTTGAAAGTCAACCAAAAGCAGTTTTTTTGTCAAAGCCCATATCATCAAGATAAAATCTTCAAATTAAAAAAAGCTTCCAAAGTGGCTTGTAGAGGACATCTTGAGGTTTCCAAAAAGTCCAAGAACTCCTCCATATCTTAAAAATGTAGTGAGATATGCCTTGTTAAAGTTGGGCAATTTCAAGGGGAAAAATGTGAAGTAAAAGGCTTCAAAATGAATATTTTTGCAAAGGGGCCCAACTCTTTATGATCCAATCCTTATCCTTATGTTATCCAAGACCATAAATATTATTTACAAGAATTTATTTGGTTTATTTAATTTATTATGATTTTTATTCAATTAAAAAAGGATTAAAATCAAATAAATTAAAAGAAAATCAAATATTTGATTCAAAGGTATAAAAGAATACTATTTAATCATCAATTATACCTCTCAATCATTACAAATTAGTGCAAGATGGAATTGGATTAATTAAATCAAATATTGGCCATAATTAGAAAGAAAAAAAAATCAATTTCCAATCAATTTGCCAAGGATTGATTTAAGGAGATTTGGCTTATTTTTGTTGACATAATTTATTCTACTATAAGTAGAGAAGTGGTTCAGATCACAAGACAAGGATTTTTCGCCTAAAGAAGCTCTGTGCAAAACTCAACAAACTCAAGAAATTTCAAGATTCGGTTTTGGACTTTGAAGAGTTTTCAAGGACTTTTGTCAGTTCCAATACGTTCCCAAGGCTTCAGAGAAGCGTTTCCAATCACTATCGCACCTTGAAGCATCTAGAATTGTCACCAAAAGCTCACGGTTTGCCATTACTATTTTTTGTTCGATTTGCATAATGCACGCATCTTTAATGAATTTCGATTGCATAATTGTGATTGCATGAATGTGTGGAAAGTTTCTGGATAGTTTGTTCGAGTTTGAATGCAGGTACATGAATCCACCATGGATGGATCTTGGAGCTCCAAATTAGGGCTTTATCATTTAGCCAAAATTAGACCAAATTAAGGGCGTGGTTGAGTTCGTGAGGGAAAACCGAGTCCATCCATGGTCTCATCTGGAATTTTTATGCGTGTATGTGTGTTTTAGCATTCAACAGGTGTAATAGGTAAGGACTTTTTACATCTTGTATGCTGCAAGCGCTGTAAAAAGAGTTTTGCAAGTTTTTATGAAGAAGAAGACCTCGTGGCACAGCGTGATTGCCCCATTCAAAGAATCCATTGGCACACGTTCGTAGTGTGTAGCGTCCACGCGTGTAGTGATGCACTCTCATCATCACGACCGTCTAATCCTGATGCCTGCAGATCCAATGTTCCAGGCTGGCAGGCGCATGGTGTACCTCAACGCTGCGTCACACCCAATCGCAGCTAAGCTTTTTTATAATTTTTTATAATTTTTAATTACATAGTTTTCTATTTTTTTTCTTTTCTTCTTTTGTTTTGTTTACTAAATATTTATTTTGTTTAAAAGCTATTTATTTTATTAAAATTCATATTTTTATATTATTGTTTATTTTTTTTATTTTCTTTTTTTTATCGAAAGTTCGATCTTTTTACGAATTTATTAATAATTGTTGCTTTTTTCATTTAAAATTCAATATTATTTTCAAATAAATTTTTATCGATTAAATAATTAGGGTTCCATCCAATAATTATTTAATTGATAAATTGATTTGAACTCTCGACTTTTCCCTTAACCTTTGGTATTATATAAATTATTAGTTTTTTATTTAATCGTATGGTTTCTAACCCTGATTTATCCCGATGAATCAGGGTTGTAGATTAGTTAATGCACGAACGTTTCTCTTCTTCGCGCCTAATTTTCAAGGTTAATCAAAGATCCTTTAGCCACGCACCATACTAAATCGAAAAGCTAAGTTTCTATTTTTTTATTATTTAATTTAATATTATTTTATTGTTTATTTGGCCCTTTGAATTAAAATAGGGTTTGCTTCAATCGCCAATGGATTTGTAATGCACTCACCCTTTTTATATTTCCTTCATTAATTTTAAGGGTTGGCCAACCGATTAAAGCTCAAACCTTTGGTAACCCTAAACTTATTCTCATTTAATTTCTAACCCCAATATTATTACTTGTGGTTAACCTATTGGTTTTCTGGTTTATCTTATAAATTGCTTTTTCCCCTCCCCATGATGATATATTTTGTAACTGCTCCTGGTTTGTATTGTTTGGCCTTGAAGGCACTTAAACTGTGATGCTATTACATTATTATTGATTATTACTGCGTGGTTAGTAATTCTAGGGAGTGCAACTCTGAACAGAATTAGAATAACTAATTTACAAGATAATATATCTGAATCAATCACGTGATTGTGCACCCACACACCTTTTATGGTAATCCATCTTGTTGTCTGTTGCCTATTGCCTTGTTGCTTTTTCATTACAGAATAGTCAAGTCCCTCGGATTCCGAGGATGCCTCAGCAAATGTTGCCCTCAGCTCATTCTCATCACAAAAGATCATAAGTCCCTTCGATGCTGCCTTCGGTTATATGATCTTGTCCCTCGAAGTTGCCTACGATATGATGTGATAGTCCCTTTCGATTGCTGAGGCGTCCTCTTTGGTTGCCTAAAAAGACTATTTTATCCTTCCCTTAGACTACCTGCCCTCTTTATGGCAGAGACAGTCTTATGGCGAACGATAATTTCGACGACCCTTCAACCTCCAATAAAAGGACTTCCTACCCTCTTATGGTATGGATAGCCCTGAAAGGCTAAAAGAACCTTTTTAATAGGGGTAATTACCTCCTAATTGCTTGCTCTGGTTTAAATCTTTTTCTTACCCTTTATCAAAAACCTTCAAAAAGGTTACGCTTATTTACAAGCTAAAGTCCTTATTTCAAATCCTTTTCTTTATTCACTGCAAACATTTTCAAACAAAAAGTGAGCTAAGCAATTAAGAGCCCATGAAAAACCATGGATGCAAAGGGTGCCTTACACCTTCCCTTTGCATAAATTACCCCCCGAACTCAAAATTTATTTTAAAAAGTCTTTCCTGTTCTTTTAGCTTTTCCAATTGGATAAAATAAAAGTCGGTGGCGACTCTTGCTTACCGCGATATTTTCTTTAAAGTCAGTTCACCGTATTACAGAACTGGCGACTCTGCTGGGGACTTTTCGAATAAAAGAGGGGTTACCTTAAAAGTTTAGGATCACTTAAATGTTTTCTATTGTTTGCTTTGCTTGCTTTATTTTTCAGGGTTGTTTTGGGAAATAAATGAAGGACGAATCCTACACCCGGATTCAAGTACACTTAAGATAGGAACGGCATAGTCATGGAGACCTCCCTTGTGCATGCTTGGGATTGGTCAATATGAAGTTCGCGCTTGAGTTAGGCCTTCACTGGTTATTGTGTACCTCTTTTGCATGAGAGAGGTTTATGCATGTATCTTTAGGTGAGTTGGAGCTCAAGGACCTTTAGTCACCTTTAACCCATCCTAACTTTTTAGGAACGTAGTGGGAGGGCTATTCTTGGTGCATGCCAAGTTATGGTCGCGACCCGATACTACATCTCATATAGGTTTCTTCCTAAAGTATCATTGCGTGGTATGCATGTACCATGTTCGAGGGTGCTTTAGAAGGGGCTGACAATTCTGGGTCACTAGTAGAACCTGTTGTTGAAATCTCTTTATCCATAGATGTACCTTTGGGAAGGGTATCCCACCTGGTCAAACTCCATGCAAGCTGAGCCTAAGGAAATTGCGTGATTTGTGTGTACTTATTTGTGTTTGTGACTCATGTATCCATGCATCATTCATACATATCATGGCTAACTCATTCCAAGGAGTTAAAGGATTGTTAACCATAATTTGTTTTGTAGGTCATGGAAATCAAAGTTCGTAAACCTTTCTGCCTCAGCTTCAAGGGAGTGCCTACATCTCTAAAGATTCTTTGTGATAATGTTTCTGGTGCTTTTGTGCTTTCCAAATCTCTTACAGATTGATCAGCCTGGTACGAACCAAAGTGGATGAAGCGCTCCTCAACACCATGATTCGGTTTTATGATCCTCTCCTTCATTGCTTTACTTATAGAGACTTTCAGCTGGTTCCCACATTAGAGGAATTTTCCTCCATACTAGGATTACCGGTACTTGATCAGATGCCTTACACTGGTGAAGAAGAGATTCCTAGGTTGGAAGATGTTTCTGCTGCATTGCATTTGCCTCGGTCAGACATCAAAAAGGCTTGGGTGAATAAAGGAGAATATACTGGTTTGCCTATTGACTTCCTGTATAGTCAGGCCGAAATCTTGATTAATGCTGCAAGCATGGACGCTCTTGAAAAAGTCCTCGCTTTCCTAATCTATGGGCAAGTCTTGATCCCTCGTTATGACAAAATTGTTGATGTGATTGCCATTAAGATTTTTATCAGCAACAACCCCGTTCCTACATTAGTGGGTGACTTGTTACATTCCATCCATCATCGATCATCTAAAGGGAAAGGTTGCGTTCTTGGATGCACACCTCTATTACATAAGTGGTTTATTTCGCACTTACCCTGTTCCGTGATAAAGAACAAAGAAGGTTGGACTTGGGTTCAAAGAGTCGTGAGGCTTTCTTACGATGATATCGTTTGGAACCAAAAAGAGTTTGAAGGAACCCATTTGTTTGATAGTTGCGGAGATTTCCCAAATGTACCTCTTCTTGGTACACGAGGAGGAATAACTTATAACCCCATATTAGCTCGACATCAGTTTGGTTTCGCTTTGAAAGACAAACCCCGCTCCATATACCTTAGTGCGGAAAACTTTAATTATGATTCAGATACAACTGGGAAGAAGAAGTTGTTTATTAGAGCTTGGTCCAAGGTAAAGAAAGTAGGTACGAGAGAATTGGGACTAAGGAACTACATCCCTTCAGATCTTTATTTTAGGTGGATTTATGATCGAGTTGTTGAGTATGGTATGCCATATCCATCTGATATCCCTGTTGTGCCAAGGGTTACCCCTCCGGTCATTCCTGTGGTTTTGGAGCCTTATGTTCCCGCTCCAAATGAAGACCTTGCTGCTACTATTGCTTCTTTAAGAAGAGAAAAGGATGATCTCGAAAGGCGCCTACGGGATGTTGAAGCAGAAAAAGCGGTGTTGGTGGCCAATGCCAAAGAGCGTGATAGTATGCTTGACTATTTCTCCCGTAAATGGAAGATTGAGGATTTCGTCTCTCCAGATCAGATACAATCATGGGAACAAGAGATCAATAGACTCGTCCAAGAAAGAAACGAGATGATTAAAATGCACAAAGAAGAGATCAAAAGTTTAAAGAGAAAGCGCCGACTCGAAGATTGATTTCTATTATTTTTATGTTATATTTTATTTTATATTTTCAGCACCTTTGGATGTAATTATTAATTTCATAACATTATATTTTTACAAAAGAATTAATATTTTTGCTTTTATTTTCAATATATGTTAAAAATCCTTTAATTCCTTGGAAACATTGCATAAGCATAAACATCACATTCATAACAAAGCATCAACAGGTTTTTTTTACAAATAGGTTTCTCATCTTTCCGCTGTTTATTTCAGTAAGGAAATGGATCTCGAACAATCTGTGAAGAATCTCCAGGCTCAAAATGCTGAGTTCCAAGATTTGATCCTGAACTTGTCCAAGGGGCAAGATGAGCTGAAATACCTTCTAACTAAGAAGGAGAAGAAGACCAGGAAACCAGTAAGCATCCTCAACATGGGAAGAAGATTCAAGGGCCCTCTCAAAAAGGTCAAAGAAGCAGAAATTCCCAAAGACGATGAAGAAGAAGATGATGACGCTAGCATCAAGACTGATGCAAAGAGTAACGCTGCCTCTGCTAAGCAAGATGATGAAGAAGGAGACTACTATTATGAGGAGGAATATCCTGAAGAGAGGTACAAGCAATTGGAAGAACGTATGGAGGCTATTGAAATCCAGAAGGTACCTGGACTGGATTTTGAGGAATTAGGGCTCATCTCTGGAGTCGTTATCCCTCCAAAATTCAAGACCCCGACTTTCGCTAAGTATGACGGAGTCTCTTGTCCCAAGATGCATATGAAATCCTATGTGAGGAAGATTCAGCCTCACACTGCTGACAAAATGCTATGGATCCACTTTTTCCAAGAGAGCTTATCTGGAACCCAACTCGAATGGTACTATCAACTGGATGGCGCCAACATTCATACATGGAAAGACTTGGCTATTGCTTTCTATAAACAATACCAATACAATGCTAATCTCGCACCTACTCGTACTCAATTGCAAAGCATGGCTATGGGTCTGAAAGAGAGTTTCAAGGAGTATGCTCAAAAGTGGAGAGATCTAGCTTGAAGAGTTCAACCTTCTTTGACTGATAGGGAGTTGGTTGACATGTTCATGGGTACGCTGACTGGCCCGTTCTATAGTCACCTACTGGGTAGTTCTTCATCTGGTTTCGCTGACCTCATATTGATCGGAGAACGTGTTAAAAGTGGTATTCGAAGTGGGAAGATTCAGGTAGGTGCTACCTCTAGTACTACAAAGAAGCCATATCATGGAAAGAATGAATCTAATGCTGTGCACAGTCAAAAGGGTCGTAATAAGAATGATCAGAATCAATCTTTTGGGGCCATCCTAATCTCTGCACCAATACCTCAACAGACCCCCAGACAAGGGTATCAGCGTAGGTCAGACGCACCTAGAAGGCAATTCACTAAGATCAACATGCCTTTGTCTCAAGCTCTGCAACATCTGTTAAAGGCCAACTTGATCACTATAAGAGATCCTCCGAAGAATGTCAATCCTACATCTCCAAACTATGATCCTAATGCAAAATGTGTGTACCACTCCAATAGTCCTGGACATCATGCTGATAACTGCTGGGCACTAAAAATTAAGATTCAAGACATGATAAGTGCTGGTGAAATCGAGTTTGAACCTCCAAAAACTCCGAATGTTATTACTGCCCCTATGCCAAAACATGACAAGACTGTTAATGTTATCATGGACACAGTCCATGTCTATGATGTGAGAGATCTGTCAACTCCTCTCCCGGATATCAAGAGAAAGCTTCTGCAAGCCGGTTTATTTTCGGGGTGCGACCCAGATTGTTATTATTGTGCATCCCAACCCAATGGTTGTGAGAATCTGAAAAGAGGAATTCAAGGCTGGATGGGTCGTTGCACTATCAGGTTTGAAAAGATTCCTTCTATAGAGAATTTGTGAGAAGGTTTCTCCCGTGGCTTGAAGATTGAAGACGTATCGGTAATTTCCAAAGTTCTACTGATGATCCTGTCATACCCCAATTTTTGACCTAAGATACCACCTCATATCATTGCATATGCATCATTTGCTACTGGTGACTCAGCAGGGTTTAATCAAGAAATCATCAGTACAAGTAACAATCAATTAGGGTTTTGTTCTCCCTTCATTTCAAATGAATCATCTTCATCAACAATCAACATTTGGTCCTCAGAGATCCATCTCAACAAGCTCAAAGGCTCTGAATCGACTGAATTAGGGTTTTGACTGAAGATAGCACACTCCTGACTTTAGTTCAGGATTTGACATAATGACTTGGGACATGATATCAAGACCTCAAGTGCATCATTTTGACCTAATCCATTGGCTCATAACATCTTCTACACAAAGATTGATCAGACAAATCCTCAGATCAGGGTTTTGAACTATCAGGGACTAAAATCAGGGATCACATTTGGGAAACCCTAAAAATCCCCAGGAAGTCAATCAAAGGTTTCAATCATCTTCAAATAATACCTATGACAACATCCAATGGAAATTACATCTCAATTCAAGATCCACAGTCATCAATTTCATCAGATCGACAATTAGGGTTTTTGACCTAATTCACTGAATAACTGACTTTTTAATCAGGACATGGTGCCACAACTCAAACCATGACTCAAGGTCTTCCAATAACTCAATATGATTCATTCATTCACTCATTCTTTGCAAGATACATTCATGTTCGTGGGTGATTTCATTTTAAAGGCGCCATTGCCAATTGGTGCGATTTAAGAGACTTGCTTGGAATCTATTTCTTGGTTTTTTAGGCTCATGGAATGCTCATGGTGAAGATTTGATTCATATGAATTATTTGATCATTCATGGGAATTTCATCAAAGTTGCAAAGAAAATATCATGTTTAATTCATTGTTGGAAAATTACTTCAAAAATGATTCAAGATTATGGGTTCAAGGATTTTAATTCAAGATCATTTCTAATTCATGGTGCAAGAATACATTTCAAGACTTGAAATTCAAAACTTCACTACTTCAAGGATATTCCACCATTTCCTTTTGAAAAAGGATCATTCAAAAGAATTCAAGAATTGATTCTAGACATAGAAATTGCATTCAAATTCATTCAAGAAATATTCATGTTTCATACATTTCCATTCAAGGATTCTAAGAGAAATTCAAACATTACAAGTGAAGTTCTTTTACATGAACAAAGTTCTAAATTTCCAAATGAATTACAAATGAACTTTATCTAAAGTTCAAGAATTGCATCATTTCAAAATTCCATTCAAAATTCATACAATCTAAAGTGGAATAAATTTGGATTACAAAGAATAAAAGAAAATGCAATTCTTTCTTGAATTCTTCAAATCTCCATCCTTCAAGTTCAAGCTTCTTCATGCTTTCTTCAAAGTCCTCATGCAACATGAAAAAGAAACATAAGAGGGGTGAATTTAGCAAAAGAATAATTCAAGACAAAAAGGGGTGAGATTAGCAAAAATCCAACAAAGGAAATAATTCAAAAAAAAAAGAGAAAGAAAAGAAATAATTCAAAAAGGAATCAAAGATATTTCATGACCACTTGCAAGAGAAAAATCTCATAAAGAATATTCTTATTCTTTCTCTTATCTTGCAATGATTGAATCAAGTTTATTATCATCCAAACATGCCCTTAACTTTTCCTATAAATAGAAGGCCTCACTTCATTGCAAAAGACACCAAAGCAACTTAAGTTCTTGCTTTCTCTCTTTTCATAATTTTCATAAAGTTCCATAGTTACAAAGGAGGGGAGAAGGCAGCCAATGTTTTGTAACTTCTAAGTTACAAAATACAAAAGAAAGAGGAAGAGGGAAGGCCTTCATACCTTGCTTGCTAGCAGCCTTCAACGATGGCTCCCATCTTCGAGCCTCCATAGATGAATCTTCAACATCTTTGCCGCAGGTAAGCCTCTTTTCTTTCACTCTCCATAATTCCATTAACCGTTGATTGTACCTGCAGCAGTTCAAAATTCAGCACCACACCTATAATTCACAAGCAACGGTTCAGACATTCAAAGCAAAAATTCAGCAAAGCAACAATAATAACTTGCAGCCAACCGCAAGAACTCGATACATACATCGATCAATTCCAAAATTCAGCAGCCTTGTCAACATCTATTGCAACAAGTTCATAAGTAGAAAACAGAATTGGTACATACCTCAACAATAACCGGTGAAGATCTCCTCGCCGTAGGTAAGTCCATCTCACACCTTACTCCTAACATTGCTGTCAATTATTACTGTAAGTGTTTGGTTCCTATGAACAATTTGAAAATAAATAAATAAAAACAGAGTGCATAAACATATTTTTTCTATGTCATGAAAAAGGAAATCGGAATTGAAAAGAAACTGTGTTACCTTTCTTTTGTTCACTGAGAGCCACTGAGAGGATAACCGACAACGATTGAGCAAGAGGTCGAGAGTTTTTGTTGTTGCTTCACCAAGAGTGTGAGCTATTATGCAGAAACGAAGGTGAGAGTTTATGTTGTTGTCATTCACCGCAAGCAAATTCAAAACAGAGAAAAACAAAGTCAAGGAACAAAACCTGTTTTAAGAAACCGAGAGTCTCTGAGGACTCTCCCATGGCCGCTGTTGTTCATGCTCTGTGAGGCAAGCCGCCGTTGTTGTTCACCGTGAGTGAAAGCGAGAGAAAGAACCTGGAACCACCGAGAGATTAAGAGTCGCTGTTGTTGTTGCTCATAAGCGAATGAAATCATTAGAAACCGAGAGAGTGAGGCAAGTTGCTATGGCTTTTGTTCCTCTATGATTTTTTTTCCAGAAAAATATCGTGAGATGAGAAAGAAGAGGCGCTGCCTCTTGTTGGTTTTCTTTAGGGTTTTTTAACCCAACCTTGCATTAAGAGAGCTTGGCGGATCCGGGTTCCTCATGAACCGACCCGGTCCGGTCCACTTTCTTTTTTATATTATTTCAGCTTTTGTCATTTGGGCCATGCACCCACCTTATCCGAATTTCACCCTCAGGCCCAACTATTAAAATCTTTTAATTATTTCTATTAGTTTTCTATAGAAATTATCTTTTATAAAATAGGTTTTTTTTTAATTTTAATATAGGATTTTAATTGTCTTTTATAATCCTTATTAAAAATGACAAAAATATGTTTTTTTTTGAAGATTAAAAGTTTCTTTTGATATTTTCATATGTTTATAAGTGTGTTTTTTTTAATTCTTATTAAAAACTCCAAAAAATATATTTGATACATACTTATATTTATGTTTCTAATTATTTTCTTACTCCATGAAAAATCACAAAAAAAAGATATATTTTCTTAGATTAATTTCTTTTGAATTTAATATTTTCATATAATTTTGTGTAGATAATCATTTAAATTTCTATTTGATTACTGTTGCATATATTACTTAAATTTTCTAACTTCATCCGAGACTTCGAGATTATTTCTCTGTTGTTCTCTGTTTTGTCTGTTTTGTTTGGTCTACCATTTGCTGTAGAATTCCTTAAACAATTACTGGATGATCAAAGAATGCTGTAAGCTGTGAACTTATCTGACATTCTTTTCTGCTGGTGAGGATGCTTAACATCTGTTTAAATCCTAATTTATTCCAAGCATACCACTTGAGGATCACGGTAACACCTTAAACTCAGAAATCCAATTTTCTCATTCTTCGAGGTAAGCCTAAAACTCAATCAACTGTTTTCACAACAGTAATCAATTCACTTTCAAATCATCCATTGTTTTTCAAAACAGTGGGGCCTCTCGAATATTAGAGAGTGTAAGTCCCATTTCTTTTCTTTTTGTACAGTTTTCAAAACAATAAAATTTCTTCAAAACAAAACTTTTTTCAAATAATTTTCAAATCATTTTCAAAACCATCCACCCTGTTTTATGAAAATAAAACAGGGGCCTCTCGAATATTAGAGAGTATAAGACCCGCTCCTTTTTCCTTTTATACAGTTTTTCTTTGTACAGAAAACTCTTTCAAAACAATACTTTTCAAACTGTTTTCAAAACAACAAACGACGCGTCTGTAAATAAAACGATCAACCATGTTTTGTAAATATACCATGGGCCTCCACGTAGGTATAAGTCCCGAGCCCTTTCGTACATACCCACTCAAGTACATGAAATTAGGTATTTCATTGTACGCCTTTTGTACATATCTCGATCAGTTTGATTTTTAACTTTAATAACAAACCAAAAACGAAGGTTTCTTTAAATCTTCCCAAAAATATACCATGGGCCTCCATGTAGGTATAAGTCCCGAGCCCCTTTGTAAATACCTGTTTACATAGCTGTTGAATAAATTTAAATGGACCTCTCCCCGAGTGTGAGTCCTGAGCCCTGTGTATACAAATGGATCATGCTTACAGGTATATTTCCTTCATAAACTCCATTATACACGCACACTTTGTCATATATGTATAACTGTTCATATTTGTTCATGTACTTGTTCATGTTTGTTCGTACTTGTTCATACTTGTGATTGTGTTATATGCTTATTCAACTTAGTACAACACTAGGTTCCCCATAGCCTCCTATTGGGCTTCGTGCAAAGAATCTCCCTAGTTTAGGTTAGGACATAGAGTATGGTTTCCCGGTGAAATCGCTCTAAGAGCTCAGACCAACTATACCATGCCTCCCCTTGGGCTTTGTACAAACGAGTGACCCTCCCATAGCCTCCTCTTGGGCTTACAATGCAAGGACCCTGGATTGTCCCTCCCATAGCCTCCTCTTGGGCTTACAATGCAAGGACCCTCGGATAGCCTCCTCTTGGGCTTCGTACAAGGACCCACGGGCTTCTTATAAGCATCCCCAATATCCAAAACAAATACCCTAGGAGATTAGACATTTTTCATCTCTATGCTAGGAGTATCTCTTCTATATCATCACAAACAAACAATCAATCAATCAATCAAACTTCTTTTTGCCACAAGGCTGGCTAATCAATCAAACTGTTTTACCACCATACTGGATGATTAATCAAAGTTTTTGTCACAAGGCTGACTTCATTGAAACTTTTGCCACAAGGCTGGCTGATTAATCAAAGTTTTTGTCACAAGGCTGACTTCATTGAAACTTTTGCCACAAGGCTGGTTAAACAAAAACATCTTTATCATTCTAAGCACCCTAAGTGGCATGGCCCCGGGCTTATAATGAAAAGATTTTCAAACAAAATTAAATAGATGTATGTGATGATATAGATTAGATACATCTAGCATTTAGACGACATTTGTCTATTTTTCTTTGCTTCCACTAGCATAAGTGGGAACTACGATTGCTCTGACTTTCTCAACATCCCTTTGAGAATACGTAGGCACAAGGTCGATCCTTGGCGAGCAAAACAAAACAAAAAAAAACCATTCAAACCTTAGCACCCGTAGACCCCGAGCTACAGATGCTCTGATTCCCTCTAAGGGATATGTATGCAGAGGATCACGATGATCTTTGCGAGCATAATCAAACAAACACCTTAGGTCCCACCTATTTCACAAGAACCTCTCAAGAATGGAATAAATAAAACAAAGAAACCTATAGAGTACTATAGATACGTTGGGTGCTAATACCTTCCCTTCGTATAACCAACCCTCTTACCCAAGATCTCTCCCCCCACTTTTAAGGTTATTGCAACTTTTTTCCTTTTCCTCTTTTGGAAACAATAAAAAGTTTGGTCCGTACAAAAGAAAAATCATTTTTTATGAGCACTCGAGCCCAAAGAAGGCATCAGGTGTCTCATCCCACAAAAAGAGGAACAAAACGGTTTTTCGCCCGCGACAGAAAAATGGCGACTTCACTGGGGACCATCTTTTTATTATTTCCAAAGAAAGGGTTATTTCTATTTGTTTTGTTTTTATTTACATGTTTGGTTCTTTGGTTTCGTTACATCTGTGGTTCTGTTACAAGTGATACATTATGGACAAATCCTAACCCGGATTAAGTACACATAAGAAATTAGGTGGAGGGTATAGTCATGTGCAGGCGCACATGAGAATCCTTCCGCTCAGTGGAGGTTCCTTGTTTGTAATATATGTTTAGCGAGTTAATTGCGAAGACATTGTTGCTTTCATTGAACTGTAGAAGCTGAGAGACCGTAGAACCCCAACCCATCCTGGCCTTATTAGGTTGTGGTGCAGAAACTATTCAGGTGAAGACTTGGATTAGTTGTCATGCGGAGAACCACACTCAGACGAGTTTTTCTTGAGAATATTGCTGGCTCATGAGTTTAATTGTGGAAAGCCGGTAATATCCGAAAGAAAAATGTAGACTCTGACGTATCAGTAGAACATGTCATGCAGGTGATTAACTAGATCTATCCCATTTTTGGTTCTCTGACCTCATGCTCGTGACTTTGGACCTTTGAACCTGTGTGTACCATGTTTGTGTTGCCATGTCTGTATTACCATGTATGTGTTACCATGTTTGAACTACCATGTTTGCTTTACCATGTTTGAATATGTGGCATCCATGCATCCATGCATTCATACATTCATTAAAAAAAACCCATCTTTTTCCATAAAAACATGATTTTTCCAAACAATTAGAGAATTTTATTTGCAAACATTATAGGATTAGATTATGGAGTGGGTAAAAAGGCATACCAAGAGGTACGGTTTCAAAGAGCCTAATGTGGAAAGACTGAAAGAGTTAGCGTCTTTTGTACAAGATCCCTCTGATTTTAGGAAAAGCCATGGAAAGCTTTTGCCTATTTTGAACACTCATGTTGATGAAGGGCTTCTCAAAACTCTGGTTCAGTTTTATGATCCCGTCTACCGGTGTTTTACCTTTCCAGACTATCAGTTGGTACCAACCTTGGAAGAATATGCCAATCTTTTGGGTATTCCTGTGTCTGACAAAATACCTTTCAATGGTTTGGAAGCCATTCCTAAGTCACCAGTCATTGCAACAGGGACTCACTTGAAGAAATCTGAAATAGAGAGTAATTGGACTACCAAAGGAAACCTTCCAGGTTTGCCTTCACAGTTTCTAATAAAGAAAGCCTTTGATTTCATCGAGACTGGTAGCATGATAGCTTTTGAAGCTGTACTAGCCTTGCTCATCTATGGGTTGGTTCTGTTTCCCAATATCGACGACTTTGTTGATATCAATGCCATAAAGGTCTTTTTGAATGGAAATCCCGTTCCGACTTTGCTTGGTGACATGTATTTCTCTGTCCATCATAGGAATCACCAAGGTGGTGGAATTATTGTATGTTGTGCACCTCTGTTGTTTAAATGGATTGTTTCACACTTACCTAAGTCTCCCGTTTTCACGGAAAACCAAGAAGGTTTACGTTGGTCTCAAAGACTTATGTCTCTTACTAATAATGACATTCAGTGGTATACCTTGGCTCGCTGCGGTACAGAAACCATTGAAAGTTGTGGAGAATTCGCCAACGTACCCCTCATTGGTACACAAGGAGGAATTAACTACAATCCGGTCCTAGCCCGACGACAACTCGGGTATGCAAATTCAACTAAACCCATTGGCCCTACAGTGGAAAGCTACTTCTATCAGGAAGGAAATGATCCTCAAGGGTTGAAGACAAAAATGGTGAAAGCCTGGTACGACATCCGATGGAAAGAAAAGGGTGAGATAAAGAACTGTATTGCTACGAACGCCTATACCTGTTGGGTGAAGAAAAGAGCAAGGGAGTTTCAAATGCCTTATGATTATGAAAAACCCATGTTTCCTGCAGTACTTCAACGACCCAACATTCCCGCTATGGAGGAATACCAAGACACTTTGACCAAGATGAGGATAGAAAAAGACGCTTGGAAAGAAAAGTTTCGAAGAACTGATGTGGAAAATAGAAAGTTGAAGAAACAAGTGAAAGAACATGAAGAAACTCTCTATCATCAGGATGGATGGCTCATGAACAAAGACGAGAAGATCCGTCGGAAAGATGCCGCAATCAGAAGATACATCAAAGAAAGCAAGAAAAAGCTTGAAGGATCAACAAGCAACGCTCCAACTCCTGACAATTGGAAGAATGTGGTTGACAAGCTGAGAGCTGAAAAGGCCGAGTTGAAAGCTTACTATGGGAAAGAAATTATGAAGCTCAAGCTGCACAATGCATTTGGTTCTTCGTCTGATGAAGATGCTTAGGATTTATTTAAATTTTCATGTATCATTTAATTTTGTAAGGAGCTACGCTCCAATGTTGTAACATCTCCCATTATTTCAATAAAAGATTTGTTTGTGTTCAAATGTTTGCAAGGAAATAATCTTTAAGATATTTGGAAAAATCATAAACTTCTTTTTGCATACATCATTCTGCATATCGAGTCTGTTGTATAGAGTCTTATCTTTTGGATCTTTCTCCAATAGATCGTCAAGCTGTCGCGTCTCAAAGTTTCTCGACCGCGCTCGCAATCAGATCACAGATACAATACTCGTTCGAGTAGAAGAAGAGTAATGGAACACTCTGAACAAGAGAATATTGAGCTCCGTGGTACAGTGACCACCCTTCAGGAAAAGTTGGAAAGTCTCACTACTCTGGTTGACTCTTTAATGGCCGCACAGAATCAGCCGCCGCCACCCAACAGTCAAGCAACGGTAACATCTGAAGTCACTACTCCAGTTTCTACAGTTGCATTCAACATTCCATCTTTCTCCATGCCAGAAGGTTGGGGCCCGCCTTTCAGCTTTGGTACAGGTTTCCGCCATAATTTCTCTGGGGTTCAAACAGCTACAACTGAAGCGCCTGCTGCGCAAAGTTCACAGTTTACTCCAAATCAGGGGGTAACTTTTTCTCAAGTCACTATGGCACTTTCTCAACCCACTATGACAGTTCCGACCCCTACGATTCACACTGTTCCTTATGATGGCAATGAGATTTATCATGATCAGGGTGATAGCACAAATCAGCGTAATCTTGTAGGAGATCTCCAAGAACAATTCAACAAGATTCAGCTGGAAGTCAAAGCTATTTGTGGCAAAGATTTGTTTGGAAAGAATGCCCAGGAGCTATGTTTGGTTCCCAGTGTACAAATACCTGCTAAATTCAAGGTCCCAGACTTTGAGAAGTACAAAGGTAGTTCTTGTCCACAAAGTCATCTTGTGATGTATGCCAGGAAGATGTCTACCTATGCAGATAATCATCAGTTGCTCATCCATTACTTTCAAGACAGTTTGACTGGTGCCGCACTGAAGTGGTACACAGGTTTGGATAGCACCAATATTCGGACTTTCAATGACCTAGGTGAGGCCTTTGTCCGACAATACAAGTATAACTCGGATATGGCTCCAGACAGAGATCAGCTTCGGTCCATGGCTCAGAAAGATCATGAAGTTTTCAAAGAATATGCCCAACGATGGAGAGAAACTGCTGCTCAGATTAATCCACCGTTAAAAGAGAAAGAGATGACAAAGATCTTCTTGAATACTCTCAGTCCGTTTTATTATGAACGCATGATTGCTAGTGCTCCAAGTGATTTCACCGAAATGGTAAACATGGGGATGCGTCTAGAAGAAGGAGTCCGAACCGGACGTCTGACTAAAGAAGGTGGATCTTCAAGCGGAACCAAAAAGTTCGGAAGTGGTTTCCCAAAGAAGAAAGAACAAAGTGTTGACATGGTATCCCAAGGAAAGCCAAGAGGAAATATCAATTGTCGACAACAGATTGCTGCTATTGCGCCAGTCGTTAATTCAGCACCGAATCCGGGATTTACCCCACAATTTCAGCAACAACAGCCTCGACCACAGGCTCAGCAGCTGAACAATAATCAGAATCGTGTGCAAAGAGCTCCACAGTTTGATCCGATTCCGATGACCTACACAGAATTGTACCCTGCACTGATTGAAAGAGGCCTTATTCAAACTAAAGCACCACCACCAGTACCTGAGAAACTCCCATGGTGGTACAAAGCTGAGGTATCATGCCCTTATCATCAAGGAGCACCTGGCCATGATCTTGAGCATTGCATAGCCTTGAAATATGAAGTCCAGAGGTTGGTTAGATCTAATCTTCTCTCTTTCAGAAATTTGAATCCAAATGTGCAAGCGAATCCGCTGCCCAATCATGGAGGGCACGTTGTAAACATGGTGTATGGATGTCCTGGTCCATATCGAGTCTATAATATCAATTACTCAAGAGCCGATTTGGTACAAATGCACGCCACTCTCTGTCGAGGGCAGAATTTTCGCCAGCATCAATATGGTTCCTGTAGAATATGTTGTGTGGATCCTCACGGATGTTCGATTGTAAGAAGAGATCTCCAAGTGCTGTTGGATAATGGTACTATTCAGATCTACAGAAATAGGAATGAAAATGAAGTTAACATGATAGGATGTTATCCGCATGAGCTTTTAGTCTCAGATATCAACTCGGAAATGCCTACAGTTAACGTCATCGTTCCTTATTTCAATATGCCCGAGCGCATGGAAGTTACTTACAACAAGCCGAAGGTTCCTATTGCTCCTTTGATCATTTGTCTACCTGGACCTATTCCTTATAACTCTGACAAGGCAGTTCCATACAACTACAATGCTACCATGATAAAGAATGGACAAGAAGTTCCTTTACCTACTCTTTCATCTATCGTGAACATCGCTGATGTGAGTCGAGTAACAAGAAGTGGACGTATGTATACTCCACTACCTTCAAAGCAGCCTATTGCTCCTGCAACCGGACAAAATCCTGTCAATGTTCCAGTGGGAAATCCTGTGGAAACTCCTGTCAGTAATACAAACACTGATGTTGGTCAATCCAGTGGAACCAATGTGAATCCTGATTTTGATGAAATTTTGAAGCTTATCAAAAGAAGTGAATACAAGATTGTGGATCAGCTTATGCAGACTCCTTCAAAAATTTCAATACTTTCGTTGCTGTTAAACTCTGAAGCACACAGGGAAGCCCTGATGAGAGTTTTGGATCAAGCTTTTGTAGACCATGATGTGACTGTTGACCACTTTGATGGGATAATAGCCAACATAACAGCTTGTAACAATTTAAGCTTCTGTGATGAAGAACTCCCCGAGGAGGGTAGAAATCACAATCTTGCTTTGCACATTTCTATGAACTGTCAGTCAGACTCTTTGTCCAATGTGTTGGTAGACACCGGATCTTCCTTGAATGTTATGCCAAAGACGACTCTTGCTCGTTTGTCTTACCAAGGAATGCCTATGAAGTTCAGTGGTGTGGTAGTCAAAGCATTTGATGGATCACGAAAATCTGTTATCGGCGAAGTCAATCTTCCCATGACAATTGGTCCACATACATTTCAAATCACTTTCCAGGTCATGGACATTCAAGCTGCTTATAGCTGTCTGTTAGGACGACCATGGATCCACGAAGCAGGGGCAGTAACTTCTACGCTCCATCAAAAGTTAAAATTTGTAACAAATGGAAAATTGGTAACGATAAGTGGAGAACAAGCCTTGATGGTGAGTCATTTATCCAATTTCTCTTTCATTAGTGCTGATGATGTGGAAGGAACTCAGTTCCAAGGTCTCTCTTTAGAAGACGAATCTTCCAAGAAGAAAGCATCGATCTCTTCATACAAAGAGGCGGTAAAAGTAGTGAAAGATGGAACTACCACTGGCTGGGGGCAAGTTGTGATCCCTACTAAGAATGAAACCAGAGCAGGTCTCGGATGTTCACCAACATTCTCAAACTGCACCAAGAAGGATGAAACCCTTCGTCCGATCAAAGAAACGTTCCATAGTGGAGGGTTCCTTAACCCAATTCCTCAAGAGGTTAATGTCCTTATTGAAGAATGCATCGAAGAAGGTCTACCTGATCCTGAAGAAGAATGGAAATGTTATCTCAATGACTCGGGATACATATCTCAGGAAGAACCATATCCTCCGTCAGAGAAATCCAAAGGCAAAGAAACTGAGCCTGTTCCTGCAGAAATATGGGACACATTGGGACAACCGAGTGGAAAATTTGATTATATGGTGAAATATACTGCACCTGAAAGTTACAAGATTGCGATTGAGGATATCCAACCAACAGGATGGGGAGATTCCTGTGAATATGATAGTCAACCAGAAGAGGTTTATCAGCCCTGTCAATTTTCTCAACAACCTAAAACTGCTGAAGATTTCGGATTCAACGCATCTGCCAAGATTGATAATCCTGAAGATGGTTATTATCACATAAATGCCATTTTTGAAGATGAAGGGGAAGATGATCCCGCAACCGACTCAGAAAGTGTTGCTGACAATGAGTCTCTTCATCCTGAAGACTGGGAAATACATCCTGAAAATTCTGAAGATTGTGACTCATCTTATGCTCTTCAAGAAGTAGAAGAAGACCGTTTCAACTCTACAAAGAACAAGGGTGACAAACCAGGACCTTCAAATCCTGCTCGACCAGCAGACGATGTCAATACTGAAGATAATTCTGGGGAGAATTTTCCTGAATACATAATACACAGAGGAGTTTGTTGCTACTGGAAGGCTGTCGACGTTCCGAATGTTGTTCGCCGCTCAAAGTAATCACCTCGCTGTTATTTTGACCTCCTGCCTTGCCCAAAGCAGAGAGATGTTTTATAGGGCTTTGCTTTTAAATGTTCCGCCCAAATAACTTTGTGTATAGGGCTTTGTTTTAAAAGTTTTCCTCTTTGTCCTGCCCAAGACAAATGAGTTTGTGTTTAGGGCTTTGTTTCAAAAATGAATCATAAATAAAGTGTCATTTTGAATTCCCTACACTATATGTTTTATTTTTTTTGTTTGTTTTTTCTGGAAATGGTAATCCTAAAAAACCAAAAAAAAACCAAGAAAAAAAACTTTTCAAAAAAATCTGCATACACTCTTGCATTCATAAATTTTCTGAAATAGATATAAATCACATGTGCAGATTTACTATTGATAAACCCATTGAATACAATAACCCTATGCCCTCTCCCAACTTTGAGTTTCCTGTGTTCGAAGCCGAAGAAGAGGAAGAAGATGAGATCCCGGACGAGATCTCTCGATTACTTAAGCACGAGGAAAGAGCCATTCTGCCTCACAAAGAGCCTCTAGAAAAGATTAACTTGGGTTCTGAAGAAGACAAAAAAGAAGTGACCATTGGATCGCTGCTTGATGCTGATATCAAGAGTAAGTTGACAGACCTTCTCAAAGAATATGTTGACGTGTTTGCCTGGTCCTACCAAGACATGCCTGGGTTGGATACCAATATTGTTCAGCATTACTTGCCATTGAAGCCAGAATGTCCGCCAGTTAAGCAGAAACTGCGAAGGACTCACCCTGATATGGCTAACAAGATTAAAGTGGAAGTTCAAAAACAGCTCGACGCAGGTTTTCTAGTCACCTCAGAGTATCCTCATTGGTTGGCCAACATAGTGCCAGTTCCGAAGAAAGATGGCAAAGTCAGAATGTGTGTTGACTACCGTGACTTGAATAAGGCCAGTCCAAAAGATGACTTTCCATTACCACATATCGACATGCTGGTCGATAACACCGCTAAGTTCAACGTCTTTTCCTTCATGGACGGGTTCTCCGGTTATAATCAGATCAAGATGGCTCCTGAAGACATGGAGAAGACATCTTTCATCACCCCATGGGGTACCTTTTGCTACAAAGTGATGCCGTTTGGATTAAAGAATGCAGGCGCAACTTACCAAAGGGCAATGACTACTCTCTTTCATGACATGATGCATAAAGAAATTGAAGTTTATGTGGACGACATGATAGCCAAGTCCAGCACAGAAGAAGAACATATTGAATACCTTCTTAAGTTGTTTCAACGATTAAGGAAATATCAGCTTCGCTTGAATCCTAATAAATGTACTTTTGGGGTTAGATCTGGAAAACTCTTGGGTTTCATTGTCAGCCAAAGAGGTATTGAAGTAGATCCCGACAAAGTCAGAGCTATTCAAGAGATGCCTGCACCAAAGACTGAAAAACAAGTAAGAGGATTTCTCGGACGATTGAACTATATCTCCAGAGTTATCTCTCAAATGACTGCTACTTGTGGGCCAATTTTCAAGCTTCTCCGCAAAGATCAAGGGGTTGTATGGACTGAAGATTGCCAGAAAGCGTTCGACAGTATCAAAGAGTACCTGTTAGAACCACCAATATTGATTCCTCCAGTTGAAGGAAGACCATTAATCATGTACCTTACTGTGTTAGAAGAATCCATGGGTTGTATGCTTGGACAACAAGATGAAACCGGTAAGAAGGAGCATGCCATCTATTACCTGAGTAAGAAATTCACAGACTGTGAGTCTCGTTACTCCATGCTCGAAAAAACATGTTGTGCTTTGGCTTGGGCTTCAAAACGTCTCCGCCAATACATGATCAACAATACTACTTGGTTAATCTCCAAAATGGATCCGATCAAGTACGTCTTTGAAAAGCCCGCCTTAACAGGAAGGATTGCCCGATGGCAAATGCTGTTATCTGAGTATGACATTGAGTACCGTGCTCAAAAAGCGGTCAAAGGAAGCATTCTCGCCGATCACCTGGCACATCAACCAATTAATGAATATCAATCTCTCAAGTTTGACTTTCCTGACGAAGATGTCTTGTACTTGAAGATGAAAGATTGTGACAAACCGTTACCTGAAGAAGGTCCTGAGCCTGGATCAAGATGGGGCCTAATTTTTGATGGAGCAGTAAACGCTTTTGGCAATGGAATTGGGGCAATCATCATCACTCCCAAGGGTACACATATCCCATTCTCCGCCAGATTGCTATTTGAGTGCACCAATAACATCGCAGAATATGAAGCTTGTATCATGGGTCTCGAAGAAGCCATTGACTTAAGGATCAAGATCCTCGACATATATGGAGATTCAGCCCTCGTGATCAACCAAATCAAAGACAAGTGGGAAACTTACCACCCTGGCTTGATTCCTTACAGAGATTATGCAAGACGTCTGTTGACTTTCTTCAACAAAGTTGAATTGCATCATATACCTCGAGATCAGAATCGAATGGCAGATGCCTTGGCTACTCTATCTTCCATGTTCAAAGTCAATCATTGGAATGATATGCCTACAGTCAGAATTACACGCCTTGAAAGGCCCGCCTATGTGTTTGCAACTGAAGCAGTCATCGATGATAAACCGTGGTTCCACGACATCAAACGCTTCCTTCAAACTCAAGAGTACCCACTTGGGGCATCAAACAAAGATAAGAAAACTCTAAGGAGACTTTCTGGCAGTTTCTTCCTGAACGGAGATGTGCTATACAAAAGAAACTTCGACATGGTTTTGCTCAGATGCGTGGACAGACACGAAGCAGACATGTTAATGCATGAAGTGCATGAAGGGTCCTTTGGAACTCATTCAAACGGGCATGCGATGTCCAAAAAGATCTTAAGAGCAGGATACTATTGGTTGACAATGGAATCTGATTGTTATAAACACGTGAAGAGATGTCACAAGTGCCAGATCTACGCAGATAAGATCCATGTACCGCCGACTCTACTCAACGTTCTCTCATCTCCGTGGCCTTTTTCCATGTGGGGTATCGACATGATCGGAATGATCGAACCGAAAGCTTCAAACGGTCATCGTTTCATCTTGGTAGCAATTGATTACTTCACCAAATGGGTCGAAGCAGCATCTTACGCCAATGTTACAAGACAAGTGGTTGTGAGGTTTATCAAGAACAACATCATTTGCCGATATGGTATTCCCAGCAAGATCATTACTGACAATGGTTCAAACTTGAATAACAAAATGATGAAAGAATTATGTGAGGAATTCAAGATTGAGCATCACAACTCTTCTCCTTACAGACCAAAAATGAACGGCGCCGTTGAAGCCGCCAACAAGAACATTAAGAAGATCGTCCAGAAAATGGTCGTCACTTACAAAGACTGGCATGAAATGCTGCCATTTGCTTTACATGGGTACCGTACTTCAGTGCGTACTTCAACAGGGGCAACTCCCTTTTCTCTAGTATACGGCATGGAAGCTGTGCTCCCCGTAGAAGTTGAAATCCCATCAATGAGAGTTCTCATGGAGACTAAGTTATCAGAGGCTGAATGGTGTCAAAGCAGATACGATCAGTTGAACTTAATCGAAGAAAAACGTATGACTGCTCTATGCCATGGACAGTTGTACCAAGCAAGGATGAAACAAGCCTTCAACAAAAAGGTTCGACCTCGTGAATTTCAAGAAGGCGACCTCGTGCTTAAAAAGATCTTGTCTTTTTCAACCAGATTCTAGGGGCAAATGGTCTCCTAATTACGAAGGCCCGTATGTTGTCAAAAGAACATTTTCTGGCGGCGCCATGATTCTTACAACCATGGATGGTGATGAACTCCCACATCCTGTGAATGCTGATGCAGTCAAGAAATACTTTGTCTAAAAAAAATACAAAAGAACAGCTCGGTAAGTCGAAAACCCGCAAAGGGCGACTTAGGCAAAAATGAGCGTCTCGGTGGACTGAAAACCCGAAAGGGCGGTCCAGGCAAAAATTAGAGACAATAAACAGAAAAAATTCATCCTGGTAGATTGAAAACCTGAAAGGGCAATCTAGGCAAAAATTAGGGATTAATGACAAAGTAACTGCATCAGTTCGTACTTCGTCACCTGAAGAGTCTGTACTTCATCAAAGGATCTTCAATCAAATCATCGCCAATCTGAAGCAACAAGCACAGTTGGAACTCAAAGTTGTTAGAGGGAATAGTGGTTATTGCTTTCAATGTAGCCTTTTCCGCATAATTACCATTTCCAACTTTTGTAAATACTCTATGGAATCACGCCTTTGGCTGATCACCATCCTATTAAATAAATTTGAGCCTTGTGCCCATTTGTTTGCAATCTTTAATTTCTTTCAGCTTGCAAAATGACGCTTTAATTATGTTATTCACTTTTGAAACAAAAAAGAAAAAATAAGTTTTAAATGAATTTACTTCACTTTTCTTTTTCAAAATAAAAGCGAAATTTTCCTTTGAGTTGTGAACAACGGAAGGAACATCAACAGTCGTCTCCATATGATGAACAAAAGGATTCTCCCAGAAAATTGTTGAGACAACGGTATTCTGGTCCCAGAAAAGAATTCTTGAAGCAATTACCCCTCGAAGTAAAGAAGCTCTTCTATCCCCAGTGAAGAAGGTCTTTTATCCCCAGTGACGAAGATTTTCCATCTCCAGTGAGGAGGTTCTTCCATCTCAACAAGAAAAGATGTTTATCTTCCCCAGAGAAGTTTAAAACATGCAACACCATTTATCACCTGTGTTATCTACAACGTGTTGAAAAACATTTGCCAAGTATCTGGTTGTATTGCGACGTCGGTCCCTCTCCAGAATATACTCCTCTGTCTGTCAGTATTGTTAGCGTGCATGCGACATTCATGACATTCATCATTCATACATATTTGCATCATTTATGCATTCTTGCATTTTTCAATAATTACTTGTTTAGGATATATTTATCCTCAAAAAGAAAAAAGAAAAAAAAGAAAGAAAAAAAGAAAAGAAAAAGAAGCAAGTATGGGCATGTCATCTCTCCAGTAGGTTGTCACCCATAAGCAGAAAGAACATCTTCTTTCTCCAGTTCCCCACTGAGATCATTCCTCGTGGAAGAAGGTTGCTTTAGTTTCTCCTCTCAAAACAAAGGAGGAAATCCCCATTTGAGTTCATTCCTCATGGGAACAAAGTCTTGTTTGACTGTTTCTTTCCAATTTATTCATGGTTAGAACTTTGTCTTTACCAAAAAATTCAAATTCCGATTCCACCAAAAAGAGTCGAGAAAAACAGACCATAAACAATAGCCTCATCATCTGAGCAGTTTATTTTTCTTTCAAAAATTTTCCTCTCAAGGAAATCAATCATGAAGACCATTTGACAATCAGGGCCTTATTACTGTTCACAAGGCTGAATAACCAGTAATTTCCCTAGCAAAGTCTCCGAGATCATTTTTATCACTCGGCTGATAATTGATCATGTCTTCAAAACCACTATCACGAGGCTGATAGTCGGTACCTTTTTTTTTCTGGTTATATTATTTAACATGTCTATCACAAGGCTGATAGTCGGTAATATTAACCGAACCTTTGAAACTCTTTTTACCTTGTCAAGTCTGTCACCATGCTGATAGTCGGTAATACAGTTTCATACCTTTCACCTTCGCATTATTAAACAAGTCTATCCCCATGCTGATAGTCGATAATGTCGATAGGTAAGCTTTTCTTACAAAGCTATCATTCTCCGATGAAGCATACACTTGCTTTCCCGAAAAAAAGGATTCTCTTCCTAAAACGGATTGAGATATCCTTCCCAATCTCTTGTCCCCAGTGGAGTCAGTTCTTGATATCCCCTCGGTAAAGATATTTTGGCATCGTTCGCAATTTTGGTATCTTAGGTCCAAAATTTGCGTCTTCTGATATTTAAGTCTCTTCTACCCTATCAAAACGAAGATTTTCAATCTTCATGTCTCAGGTTGAAGAAACTTAAATAGGGGCATCTGTCATACCCCAATTTTTGACCTAAGATACCACCTCATATCATTGCATATGCATCATTTGCTACTGGTGACTCAGCAGGGTTTAATCAAGAAATCATCAGTACAAGTAACAATCAATTAGGGTTTTGTTCTCCCTTCATTTCAAATGAATCATCTTCATCAACAATCAACATTTGGTCCTCAGAGATCCATCTCAACAAGCTCAAAGGCTCTGAATCGACTGAATTAGGGTTTTGACTGAAGATAGCACACTCCTGACTTTAGTTCAGGATTTGACATAATGACTTGGGACATGATATCAAGACCTCAAGTGCATCATTTTGACCTAATCCATTGGCTCATAACATCTTCTACACAAAGATTGATCAGACAAATCCTCAGATCAGGGTTTTGAACTATCAGGGACTAAAATCAGGGATCACATTTGGGAAACCCTAAAAATCCCCAGGAAGTCAATCAAAGGTTTCAATCATCTTCAAATAATACCTATGACAACATCCAATGGAAATTACATCTCAATTCAAGATCCACAGTCATCAATTTCATCAGATCGACAATTAGGGTTTTTGACCTAATTCACTGAATAACTGACTTTTTAATCAGGACATGGTGCCACAACTCAAACCATGACTCAAGGTCTTCCAATAACTCAATATGATTCATTCATTCACTCATTCTTTGCAAGATACATTCATGTTCGTGGGTGATTTCATTTTAAAGGCGCCATTGCCAATTGGTGCGATTTAAGAGACTTGCTTGGAATCTATTTCTTGGTTTTTTAGGCTCATGGAATGCTCATGGTGAAGATTTGATTCATATGAATTATTTGATCATTCATGGGAATTTCATCAAAGTTGCAAAGAAAATATCATGTTTAATTCATTGTTGGAAAATTACTTCAAAAATGATTCAAGATTATGGGTTCAAGGATTTTAATTCAAGATCATTTCTAATTCATGGTGCAAGAATACATTTCAAGACTTGAAATTCAAAACTTCACTACTTCAAGGATATTCCACCATTTCCTTTTGAAAAAGGATCATTCAAAAGAATTCAAGAATTGATTCTAGACATAGAAATTGCATTCAAATTCATTCAAGAAATATTCATGTTTCATACATTTCCATTCAAGGATTCTAAGAGAAATTCAAACATTACAAGTGAAGTTCTTTTACATGAACAAAGTTCTAAATTTCCAAATGAATTACAAATGAACTTTATCTAAAGTTCAAGAATTGCATCATTTCAAAATTCCATTCAAAATTCATACAATCTAAAGTGGAATAAATTTGGATTACAAAGAATAAAAGAAAATGCAATTCTTTCTTGAATTCTTCAAATCTCCATCCTTCAAGTTCAAGCTTCTTCATGCTTTCTTCAAAGTCCTCATGCAACATGAAAAAGAAACATAAGAGGGGTGAATTTAGCAAAAGAATAATTCAAGACAAAAAGGGGTGAGATTAGCAAAAATCCAACAAAGGAAATAATTCAAAAAAAAAAGAGAAAGAAAAGAAATAATTCAAAAAGGAATCAAAGATATTTCATGACCACTTGCAAGAGAAAAATCTCATAAAGAATATTCTTATTCTTTCTCTTATCTTGCAATGATTGAATCAAGTTTATTATCATCCAAACATGCCCTTAACTTTTCCTATAAATAGAAGGCCTCACTTCATTGCAAAAGACACCAAAGCAACTTAAGTTCTTGCTTTCTCTCTTTTCATAATTTTCATAAAGTTCCATAGTTACAAAGGAGGGGAGAAGGCAGCCAATGTTTTGTAACTTCTAAGTTACAAAATACAAAAGAAAGAGGAAGAGGGAAGGCCTTCATACCTTGCTTGCTAGCAGCCTTCAACGATGGCTCCCATCTTCGAGCCTCCATAGATGAATCTTCAACATCTTTGCCGCAGGTAAGCCTCTTTTCTTTCACTCTCCATAATTCCATTAACCGTTGATTGTACCTGCAGCAGTTCAAAATTCAGCACCACACCTATAATTCACAAGCAACGGTTCAGACATTCAAAGCAAAAATTCAGCAAAGCAACAATAATAACTTGCAGCCAACCGCAAGAACTCGATACATACATCGATCAATTCCAAAATTCAGCAGCCTTGTCAACATCTATTGCAACAAGTTCATAAGTAGAAAACAGAATTGGTACATACCTCAACAATAACCGGTGAAGATCTCCTCGCCGTAGGTAAGTCCATCTCACACCTTACTCCTAACATTGCTGTCAATTATTACTGTAAGTGTTTGGTTCCTATGAACAATTTGAAAATAAATAAATAAAAACAGAGTGCATAAACATATTTTTTCTATGTCATGAAAAAGGAAATCGGAATTGAAAAGAAACTGTGTTACCTTTCTTTTGTTCACTGAGAGCCACTGAGAGGATAACCGACAACGATTGAGCAAGAGGTCGAGAGTTTTTGTTGTTGCTTCACCAAGAGTGTGAGCTATTATGCAGAAACGAAGGTGAGAGTTTATGTTGTTGTCATTCACCGCAAGCAAATTCAAAACAGAGAAAAACAAAGTCAAGGAACAAAACCTGTTTTAAGAAACCGAGAGTCTCTGAGGACTCTCCCATGGCCGCTGTTGTTCATGCTCTGTGAGGCAAGCCGCCGTTGTTGTTCACCGTGAGTGAAAGCGAGAGAAAGAACCTGGAACCACCGAGAGATTAAGAGTCGCTGTTGTTGTTGCTCATAAGCGAATGAAATCATTAGAAACCGAGAGAGTGAGGCAAGTTGCTATGGCTTTTGTTCCTCTATGATTTTTTTTTCCAGAAAAATATCGTGAGATGAGAAAGAAGAGGCGCTGCCTCTTGTTGGTTTTCTTTAGGGTTTTTTAACCCAACCTTGCATTAAGAGAGCTTGGCGGATCCGGGTTCCTCATGAACCGACCCGGTCCGGTCCACTTTCTTTTTTATATTATTTCAGCTTTTGTCATTTGGGCCATGCACCCACCTTATCCGAATTTCACCCTCAGGCCCAACTATTAAAATCTTTTAATTATTTCTATTAGTTTTCTATAGAAATTATCTTTTATAAAATAGGTTTTTTTTTAATTTTAATATAGGATTTTAATTGTCTTTTATAATCCTTATTAAAAATGACAAAAATATGTTTTTTTTTGAAGATTAAAAGTTTCTTTTGATATTTTCATATGTTTATAAGTGTGTTTTTTTTAATTCTTATTAAAAACTCCAAAAAATATATTTGATACATACTTATATTTATGTTTCTAATTATTTTCTTACTCCATGAAAAATCACAAAAAAAAGATATATTTTCTTAGATTAATTTCTTTTGAATTTAATATTTTCATATAATTTTGTGTAGATAATCATTTAAATTTCTATTTGATTACTGTTGCATATATTACTTAAATTTTCTAACTTCATCCGAGACTTCGAGATTATTTCTCTGTTGTTCTCTGTTTTGTCTGTTTTGTTTGGTCTACCATTTGCTGTAGAATTCCTTAAACAATTACTGGATGATCAAAGAATGCTGTAAGCTGTGAACTTATCTGACATTCTTTTCTGCTGGTGAGGATGCTTAACATCTGTTTAAATCCTAATTTATTCCAAGCATACCACTTGAGGATCACGGTAACACCTCAAACTCAGAAATCCAATTTTCTCATTCTTCGAGGTAAGCCTAAAACTCAATCAACTGTTTTCACAACAGTAATCAATTCACTTTCAAATCATCCATTGTTTTTCAAAACAGTGGGGCCTCTCGAATATTAGAGAGTGTAAGTCCCATTTCTTTTCTTTTTGTACAGTTTTCAAAACAATAAAATTTCTTCAAAACAAAACTTTTTTCAAATAATTTTCAAATCATTTTCAAAACCATCCACCCTGTTTTATGAAAATAAAACAGGGGCCTCTCGAATATTAGAGAGTATAAGACCCGCTCCTTTTTCCTTTTATACAGTTTTTCTTTGTACAGAAAACTCTTTCAAAACAATACTTTTCAAACTGTTTTCAAAACAACAAACGACGCGTCTGTAAATAAAACGATCAACCATGTTTTGTAAATATACCATGGGCCTCCACGTAGGTATAAGTCCCGAGCCCTTTCGTACATACCCACTCAAGTACATGAAATTAGGTATTTCATTGTACGCCTTTTGTACATATCTCGATCAGTTTGATTTTTAACTTTAATAACAAACCAAAAACGAAGGTTTCTTTAAATCTTCCCAAAAATATACCATGGGCCTCCATGTAGGTATAAGTCCCGAGCCCCTTTGTAAATACCTGTTTACATAGCTGTTGAATAAATTTAAATGGACCTCTCCCCGAGTGTGAGTCCTGAGCCCTGTGTATACAAATGGATCATGCTTACAGGTATATTTCCTTCATAAACTCCATTATACACGCACACTTTGTCATATATGTATAACTGTTCATATTTGTTCATGTACTTGTTCATGTTTGTTCGTACTTGTTCATACTTGTGATTGTGTTATATGCTTATTCAACTTAGTACAACACTAGGTTCCCCATAGCCTCCTATTGGGCTTCGTGCAAAGAATCTCCCTAGTTTAGGTTAGGACATAGAGTATGGTTTCCCGGTGAAATCGCTCTAAGAGCTCAGACCAACTATACCATGCCTCCCCTTGGGCTTTGTACAAACGAGTGACCCTCCCATAGCCTCCTCTTGGGCTTACAATGCAAGGACCCTGGATTGTCCCTCCCATAGCCTCCTCTTGGGCTTACAATGCAAGGACCCTCGGATAGCCTCCTCTTGGGCTTCGTACAAGGACCCACGGGCTTCTTATAAGCATCCCCAATATCCAAAACAAATACCCTAGGAGATTAGACATTTTTCATCTCTATGCTAGGAGTATCTCTTCTATATCATCACAAACAAACAATCAATCAATCAATCAAACTTCTTTTTGCCACAAGGCTGGCTAATCAATCAAACTGTTTTACCACCATACTGGATGATTAATCAAAGTTTTTGTCACAAGGCTGACTTCATTGAAACTTTTGCCACAAGGCTGGCTGATTAATCAAAGTTTTTGTCACAAGGCTGACTTCATTGAAACTTTTGCCACAAGGCTGGTTAAACAAAAACATCTTTATCATTCTAAGCACCCTAAGTGGCATGGCCCCGGGCTTATAATGAAAAGATTTTCAAACAAAATTAAATAGATGTATGTGATGATATAGATTAGATACATCTAGCATTTAGACGACATTTGTCTATTTTTCTTTGCTTCCACTAGCATAAGTGGGAACTACGATTGCTCTGACTTTCTCAACATCCCTTTGAGAATACGTAGGCACAAGGTCGATCCTTGGCGAGCAAAACAAAACAAAAAAAAACCATTCAAACCTTAGCACCCGTAGACCCCGAGCTACAGATGCTCTGATTCCCTCTAAGGGATATGTATGCAGAGGATCGCGATGATCTTTGCGAGCATAATCAAACAAACACCTTAGGTCCCACCTATTTCACAAGAACCTCTCAAGAATGGAATAAATAAAACAAAGAAACCTATAGAGTACTATAGATACGTTGGGTGCTAATACCTTCCCTTCGTATAACCAACCCTCTTACCCAAGATCTCTCCCCCCACTTTTAAGGTTATTGCAACTTTTTTCCTTTTCCTCTTTTGGAAACAATAAAAAGTTTGGTCCGTACAAAAGAAAAATCATTTTTTATGAGCACTCGAGCCCAAAGAAGGCATCAGGTGTCTCATCCCACAAAAAGAGGAACAAAACGGTTTTTCGCCCGCGACAGATCCCAACTAAAGCTCCGTTCAAGATTTCTGCTGAACCCCGTGTAGCTCCTGTGATTATTACTAAGCCTGGTCCAATTCCATACTCTTCTGACAAAGCTATCCCTTGGAACTATAGTGCTGAGGTCTACATTTAGGGTGTTAAACAAGAACTTATAGCTGACAAGGTTGCTGAAGATGCTAATCCTGATGTAGGTAATATTGCCGGAACTAGTAAAGTAACAAGAAGCGGAAGAGTGTTTTCTCCAGAAATCTCTCCAAACACTGCTGCACCTGCTGGTACCCCTATTCCTAGTCAGAACGCTGATACCCGAGGTAAAGGACCGTTGCATGGACCCATCCAGACACCAGTTAAGACTGTTAATGAAAATCCATCTCCTAAAGAAGCAAATGAGTTCTTGAAGATCATCCGCAAGAGTGATTATGACATTGTTGAACAGATGGGGCATACTCCCTCCAAGATCTCCATCTCGTCACTCCTAAGTTGCTCCAAGACTCACGCCAAAGCTATGATGAAGTTTCTGGAGGCTGCTCATGTGCCACAAGAGATTTCTGTCACTCAATTCGAGAATTATATTGCGAATCCGACGACAGACAATTACCTTGGGTTTTCTGATGCTGATTTGAGTCCTAGTGGAAAGAATCATAACAAGGCTCTGCACATCTCCATTGAATGCGGGGGCACCACTTTGGCCCATGTACTAGTTGACAATGGTTCATATCTGAATGTGCTACCCAAGATGGTATTGGACAAACTCAACCCTGAAGGAATCATGCTGAAATCCAGTGATGTGATAGTGAAAGCTTTCGACGGTTCAATGAGTACGGTATATGGTGAAGTGGAGCTCCCAATCAGAGTAGGTTCTCAGACTTTCAACACTGTGTTCTATGTGATGGACATCCATCCCGCTTATTCCTGTCTGCTTGGACGCCATTGGATACATGGGGCAAATGCTGTGACTTCGACTCTGCATCAAAAACTGAAATATCCGACGAAAGGCAAGATCGTCACTGTGTATGGTGAAGAAGAATACGTGGTAAGCTTTATAGATGAGACCAAGTATGTTGAGTTTACTGGGGAAGCCTTCCAATCTCCCTGACAGGCGTTTGAATTAGTCCCTCAAGTGGCTCCTGAGGCTAATCCTGCCTACACTGCTCCTAAGGTCACCAGAATTCCTCCTACAATGGCTTCTCTGAAAGACGCTAGGGCTGTGGTTGAAGAAGGTGGTTGTACTATCTGGGGGCAACTCCCTAATATTCCTTAAAAATCCAACAAATGGGGTTTAGGCTGCACTGCTAAAGATCAAAATGGAGAACAACGCTCTCGCCCAGAAGGTTTGAAGTATCGTTTCATCAACAAAGGGTTCAATGCCATAGGGGAAGATGAAGATGATTGCAACCTGGACAAGTGGGTCTTTCCTACACCTGACGAAGGGTTGGACAACTGGAAGACTGAAGACATTGTCTCTATCTCCTATAGTCAGGAGTAATTGCCATTTCTAGTTTTGTGTTGCTTTTATGTTTCCCAGTTTTATTTTCTGTACTTCAATAAACAATAAACTTTAAAACTATGTGTCTTGCCCGGGGCACAACGGTCCATTTGTTACGGCTTGTCATTTCATAAGCATATTTTCATTCAATAAAAGCATTGGACGTTTCGTATTCAAATTGTGTGTTCGCTTTTATTTTTATTTACTCTTCTATAGCTATGTGTTCTTACACACCCACATAATGCACTGCAGATCCATATCCACTCTGGATCCCATTGATAACGACTCTGCTATTGCTAAATATGACTTTGAAAATCCGATCTACCAAGCTGAGGATGAAGGTGAGGAAGATTGCGAAGTGCCCAGAGAACTTGTTAGATTGCTAGAGCAAGAAGAAAAGACTATACAGCCGCATGAAGAGCCAATTGAGGTTGTGAACATAGGTACTAACGAAGAAAAGAAAGAAATCAAGATAGGGGCCGAACTAGAAGATGGTGTCAAACAAAGATTGATCCAGATGCTACGAGACAATGTTGAAATATTTGCTTGGTCTTACGAAGATATGCCTGGGCTCGATACTGATATTATGGTTCACCGTTTACCTATCAAAGAAAACAGTCCTCCAGTTAAGCAGAAATTACGAAGAAGCAGGCCTGACATGGCACAGAAAATCAAAGAAGAGGTTGAGAAACAGTTCAATGCCGGTTTCCTGAAGGTCGTGAGCTGTCCACCATGGATCGCTAATATAGTCCCGGTACCTAAGAAAGACAGAAAAGTCAGAATGTGTGTAGATTACAGAGATTTGAATCGAGCAAGTCCTAAGGATGATTTCCCCTACCCCATATTGATATTCTAGTTGATAGTACTGCACAATGCAAGGTGTTTTCTTTCATGGATGGTTTCTCAGGTTACAACCAGATTAAGATGGCACCCGAAGATATGGAAAAGACAACTTTCACAACTCCTTGGGGCACATTCTGTTACAAAGTCATGCCGTTTGGGTTGAAGAACGCAGGGGCAACGTATCAGCGCGCAATGGTAGCTCTGTTCCATGATATGATTCACAAAGAAATAGAGGTCTATGTTGACGATATGATTGCGAAGTCCAACACTAAAGAAGAACATCTGGTCCACCTGCAGAAATTGTTTGATAGGCTGAAGAAATACAAGTTGAGACTGAATCCAAACAAGTGTACTTTTGGGGTGAGGTCTGGTAAGTTACTAAGGTTCATTGTCAGCAGTAAAGGCATTGAAGTCGACCCTGCGAAAGTAAAAGCCATACAAAAAATGCCGGTTCCACGGAATGAGAAAGAAGTTAGAGGATTCTTGGGACGTTTGAATTACATTTCCAGGTTTATTTCCCATCTGACCGCTACTTGTGAGCCGATCTTCAAGTAACTGAGAAAAGATCAAGCAGTGAAATGGAATGACCAATGCCAAGAAGCTTTTGACAAGATCAAGAAGTATCTTCAAGAACCTCCGATCATGATACCACCCGTTGAAGGAAGACCTCTAATTATGTACTTAACAGTACTGGAGAACTCAATGGGGTGTGTACTGGGGCAACATGACGAGTCCGGTCGAATGCAATATACTACCTTAGCAAAAAGTTTACCAACTGTGAAACAAGATACTCACTGCTCGAGAAAACTTGTTGTGCTTTGGCATGGGCTGCTCGCCGAGTGAGACAATATATGTTGAACCATACCACTTTATTGATCTCTAGAATGGATCCTATCAAGTATGTGTTTGAGAAACCCACTCTCTCCAGACGAATAGCAAGATGGCAAATGATACTAACAGAATACGACATTCAGTACACGACACAGAAAGCAATCAAGGGAAGTGTGTTGGCAGACCACTTGGCCCAACAAGCTGTAGACGACTATCAATCTATGAATTTTGAATTCCTAGATGAGGATGTTATGCTTGTTACTGATTACGAACAACCTGGTCCGGATGAAGTACCTGAACCTGGATCCCGATGGACCATGGTTTTTGATGGAGCTTCGAATGCACTTGGTAATGGTATTGGCGTTGTGATTATCTCTCCGGCAGGAGGACACACCCCATTTACAGCGAGACTGTGTTTCGATTGTACCAACAATATGGCTGAGTATGAAGCATGTATCTTAGGCCTCAGAGCTGCTATTGACTTAAGAATCAAGTTCTTGGAAGTATATGGGGATTCAGCCCTAGTAATTAGTCAGATCAAAGGAGAATGGGACACGAAGCATCCTAATCTCATTCCTTACAAGGATTTGGTGTTATCTTTGATTCCTCACTTCGAAGAGATTACGTTTGAACACATTCCCCGAGAGAAGAATCAATTGGCAGACACATTAGCTAATATGTCATCTATGTTCAAGGTCAGATGGGACAATGAGGCCCCTATAGTTATTATTGAAAGACATGACGAACCGACATACTGTTACGAGATAGCTACTGACGAGGTTGAAGAAAAGCCATGGTTTCATGAAGTAAAAAGATATCTAGAAGCTCATGAATACCCTGAAGGGGCATCTATCAATGACAAGAAGTTCTTGAGAAGATTTGCTTCCAAATTCTTCCTGAGTAATGGTACCCTATACAAGCGCAATCATGATTCAACTCTGCTTCGTTGTATGAACAAGAAGGAAGCAGAAGAGATTATGGAAGACATGCACGATAGTACCTTTGGAACTCACTCTAGTGGACACACTATGGCTAAAAAGATCCTGAGAGCAGGTTACTATTGGTCCACTATGGAAACTGACTGCCATCAGCATTCCAGAACTTGTCACAAGTAACAGATCTATGCTGACAAAGTACACGTACCTCCAGTTCCACTGAATGTTCTGACTGCTCCTTGGCCTTTTGCAATGTGGGGCATCGATATGATCAGGGAAATCAAACCTACTGCTTCCAATGGACATCGATTCATCCTTGTGGCCATTGATTACTTCACCAAATGGGTAGAAGCTGCTTCATTTGCTTCCGTTACCAAGAATGTGGTGGCCCGATTCATTAAGCATAACCTCATCTGTCGGTATGGCATCCCCGAAAGGATTATCACAGACAATGGTACCAACCTGAACAACAAGATGATCACTAAACTTTGCACGCAGTTCAATATCAAACACCAAAACTCTTCTCCATACAGACCAAAGATGAATGGCGCAGTGGAGGCCGCCAACAAGAACATAAAGAAGATTGTACAGAAAATGACGGTGACTTATAAGGATTGGCATGAGATGTTACCGTTTGCTCTTCATGGTTACCGCACTTCAGCACGTACCTCAATTGGGGAAACCCCATTTCACTAGTCTATGGCATGGAAGTAGTGTTACCGATTGAAGTTCGGATTCCATCTCTAAGAATCATGAAGGATGCAGAGTTAGAGGAAGATGAATGGGTCCAGAGTCGACTAGATCAGATAAACCTGATTGATGAAAAGAGACTTGCGGCTGTTTGTCATGGGCAGTTATATCAGAAGCGTATGATCAAGGCATTCAACAAAAAAGTCAAGCAACAAGCGTACCAGACTGGTGACTTGGTAATAAAGTGAATCATTCTACCACAAGGTGATCCTAGGGGCAAGTGGACTCCCACATATGAAAGACCATTCGTAATCAAGAAAATATTCTCTGGAGGGGCAATGATACTCACTACTATGGATGGCGAGGACTTTCCACACCCTGTGAGCGCAGACATAGTCAAAAAATACTACGCATAAATAAGACCCGCTAGGTCGACGAACCTAGGCAAAAATAAGGGCATCCCGGCGAACCAAAAGGGTTCGGGCAAAAGTTAGGGATATATGTATAAAAAATGTACACCCGACAAGTTGAAAACCCGAAAGGCAACTTGGGCAAAAAAGGGTATCCTGGTAGGCTGAAAACCTGAAAAGGCGGCCTAGGAAAAAGTTAAGGATTAAAGCGTACGACTATGGCTCGTTCAGATCACTCAGTTTTATTGGCAACGTCAAGTTCAAAGGGCACATACCGGTTCAATCATCTTTCTCCAACAAGCAAGGGATGAGATGCTCAAAGACATAATGGCAATAGCAGAATTGAAACTCAATAGGATTATTCCCACATAACTATTTTTTCTTCTGTTTTACTTTGTATCTTTTCAAAAAACACACAAATGTTCTCCTATTATTTTGCCTATTCATGGCTCTCTCTTAATACAAGTCATTTTTCTTTTCTACTCTCCCGAGTATTTCTTTCTTTCGAATGCGCAAACGTCCAATGATAATATCGAATGAACATATGCATATGAACATGATTGACATTTATCTTTTCCTTCGCAAAATATCTGTATGTTTGTAAAATACAGGAAAGGAAATTAGACAATGTTTAAGTAGTCTAGAAGTTCTCCCTCAGAATCAATTGTCTGGAGGGATCCCCACAGAGTAATCATTAAAAAGCTCCCTTCCCAACAGAGATTTAGTCCCCCAACGAAGTTTCACATCTTCGACACTGCCGGCTCGACAATACTCCTCTTCTCTCCAACAGAATTTATTCATATCTCTTATCCCCAGTCAGGGTACATCAAGATTAATCATTCAAATGGCTCTCATCCCTAAGCAGAAATCATAAATCCCCAGCTGAGCAAGACCTAACATCAAAATCACAACAATACAGAGATTGATCTTCTCAAAACACTCCAAACAACATCAGTCATACATCATATACATCACATACATATTCGTATTCATACATTGCATACATTACTTCATGATAAATATACGAGTTTCTCAGTTATTTTGAGAGACTTGTCATATAATACATGCACCATGACATTGCATAAAAATTAACTTCAGTTTTTCAGGATACAGGTACAATCAGATAAGCAACATCTCTGACTTAATTCAGTTACTACGAACGGTACTGACACGGTCAACCTTCAAAGATCTAATTCCATCATCACGAACGGTGTGGACATGATCATATTTCCAAGATCTAATTCAGTTACTACGAACGGTGCTGACACGATCAACCTTCAAAGATCTAATTCCATCATCACGAACGGTGTGGACACGATCATATTTCTAAGATCTAATTCAGTTACTACGAACGGTGCTGACACGATCAACCTTCAAAGATCTAATTCCATCATCATGAACGGTGTGGACACGATCATATTTCCAAGATCTAATTCAGTTATCACGAACGGTGCTGACACGATCGACCTTCAAAGATCTAATTCCATAATCACGAACGGTGTGGACACGATCAACCTTCCATGATCTAATTCAGTTACTACAAACGGTGCTGACACGATTGACCCTCAAAGATCTAATTCTATCATCACGAACGGTGTAGACACGGTCAATTTTTCCAAAGTCTAATTCAGTTACTACGAACGGTGCTGACACGACTAACATTCAACAACTACTTCCCAACACTTCAAGTTCAGATATAGTCTAACGTACAATTTATTCTGACTTTTAAGACAGGTGGCATCTTAAAGCCCACTTCACATCCCCAATACCTGGATGGCATCTCTAAGCCCATCCCCGATGGTACAAATTTCTGGGTACTCTAGTGTTCAATCCTCTTCCACCTTCAGATACCGACTGGCATACAAACCACTCTACATGTTCATGTTTAAGAAGATTGAACATGGGCAGCTGTCATACCCCAAAATTTGCCCATCTCATTTCTCCTTTCAAGCTCATACAAAAGCTCAAGACTCAAAGATACACTCTCCTAAACAATGGCTCAATGAATTAGGGTTTCAAATTCTCTAAAGGAAATCAGTGGTTCAAGGTCTCCAATGGATTTCATATGGCTCATGATGTTTCAAACTATCTTTATGGAAAAGTACAAGCTTCAATTCCAAGGATTGCCCAGTCAATTGCTCAGAAAGTCAACAGCCAACTAGATTGACCTAAAAGTCAACTGTGGTCAAAGTACAGTCAAAATTCTTGATTTTTGGTCAACATCCTTATTTTGAAGTATCATTCATCATTTAATCAAGGATTGATCATGATTCATCAAGAAAAGTTCAGAAATCAACAAAATCCAAAGTTTCTAAATTAGGGTTTTTTAGACTAAAAGTCAACTGAACTTTGACCAGCCATAACTTTCACATGAAACATAAATTTTTTTCCATCTAAAGCTCAATTTGAAGGAAATTGAATTCTCTACAAATTTGTCTCTCACAAGCCAGGTCCAAAAAGGCTTCATTTAAGAGATATAGATCAAGACATTATAGGTCCTTTTTGAAAGTCAACCAAAAGCAGTTTTTTGTCAAAGCCCATATCATCAAGATAAAATCTTCAATTGAAAACAAGCTTCCGAAGTGGCTTGTAGAGGATATCTTGAGGTTTCCAAAAAGTCCAAGAACTCCTCCATATCTTAAAAATTGAGGGAGACATGTCTTGTCAAAGTTGGGCAATTTCAAGGGGGAAAATGTGAAGTAAAAGGCTTCAAAATGAATATTTTTGCAAAGGGGCCAACTCTTTATGATCCAATCCTTATCCTTATGTTATCCAAGACCACAAATATTATTTACACGAATTTATTTGGTTTATTTAATTTATTATGGTTTTTATTCAATTAAAAAAGGATTAAAATCAAATAAATTAAAAGAAAATCAAATATTTGATTCAAAGGTATAAAAGAATCCTATTTAATCATCAATTATACCTCTCAATCATTACAAATTCGTGCAAGGTGGAATTGGATTAATTAGATCAAATATTGGCCATAATTAGAAAGAAAAAAATCAATTTACAATCAATTTGCCAAGGATTGATTTAAGGAGATTTGGCGTGTTTTTGTTGACCTAATTTATTCTACATTAAGTAGAGAAGTGGTTCAGATCACAATACCAGGATTTTTTGCCCAAAGAAGCTCTGTGCAAAACTCAACAAACTCAAGAAATTTCAAGATTCGGTTTTGGACTTTGAGGAGTTTTCAAGGACTTTTGTCAGTTCCAATACGTTCCCAAGGCTTCAGAGAAGCGTTTCCAATCACTATCGCACCTTGAAGCATCCAGAATCGTCACCAAAAGCTCACGGTTTGCCATTACTATTTTTTGTTCGATTTGCATAATGCACGCATCTTTAATGAATTTCGATTGCATAATTGTGATTGTATGAATGTGTGGAAAGTTTCTGGATAGTTTGGTCGAGTTTGAATGCAGGTACATGAATCCACCATGGATGGATCTTGGAGCTCCAAATTAGGGCTCTATCATTTATCCAAAATCAGACCAAATTAAGGTCGTGGTTGAGTTCGTGAGGGAAAACCGAGTCCATCCATGGTCTCATCTGGAATTTTTATGCGTGTATGTGTGTTTTAGCATTCAACAGGTGTGATAGGTAAGGACTTTTTACATCTTGTATGCTGCGAGCGCTGTAAAAAGAGTTTTGCAAGTTTTTATGAAGAAAAAAACCTCGTGGCACAGCGTGATTGGCCCATTCAAAGAATCCATTGCCGCGCGTTCGTAGTGTGTAGCGTCCACGCGTGTAGTGATGCACTCTCATCATCACGACCGTCTGATCCTGATGATGCCTGCAGATCCAATGTTCCAGGATGGCAGGCGCATGGTGTACCTCAGCGCTGCGTCACATTCAATCGCAGCTAAGCTTTTTTATAATTTTTTTATTTTTTAATTACATAGTTTTCTATTTTTATTTCTTCTTTTGTTTTGTTTACTAAATATTTATTTTGTTTAAAAGCTATTTATTTTATTAAAATTCATATTTTTATATTATTGTTTATTTTATTTATTTTCTTTTTTTATCGAAAGTTCGATCTTTTTACGATTTTATTGATAATTGTTGCTTTTTTCATTTAAAATTCAATATTATTTTCAAATAAATTTTTATTGATTAAATAATTAGGGTTCCATCCAATAATTATTTAATTGATAAATTGATTCGAACTCTCGACTTTTCCCTTAACCTTTGGTATTATTTAAATTATTAGTTTTTTTATTTAATCGTATGGTTTCTAACCCTGATTTATCCCGATGAATCAGGGTTGTAGATCAGTTAATGCACTAACGTTTCTCTTCTTCGCGCCTAATTTTCAAGGTTAATCAAAGATCCTTCAGCCACGCACCATACTAAATCAAAAAGCTAAGTTTCTATTTTTTTATTATTTAATTTAATATTATTTTATTGTTTATTTGGCCCTTTGAATTAAAATAGGGTTTGCTTCAATCGCCAATGGATTTGTAATGCACTCACCCTTTTTATTTTTCCTTCATTAATTTTCAGGGTTGGCCAACCGATTAAAGCTCAAACCTTCGGTAACCCTAAACTTATTCTCATTTAATTTCTAACCCCGATATTATTACTTGTGGTTAACCTATTGGTTTTCTGGTTTATCTTATAAATTGCTTTTTCCCCTCCCCATGATGATATATTTTGTAACTGCTCCTGGTTTGTATTATTTGGCCTTGAAGGCACTTAAACTGTGATGTTATTACATTATTATTGATTATTATTGCGTGGTTAGTAATTCTAGGGAGTGCAACTCTGAACAGAATTAGAATAACTAATTTACAAGATAATATATCTGAATCAATCACGTGATTGTGCACCCACACACCTTTTATGGTAATCCCTCTTGTTGTCTGTTGCCTGTTGCCTTGTTGCTTTTTTATTACAGAATAGTCAAGTCCCTCGGATTCCGAGGATGCCTCAGCAAATGTTGCCCTCAGTTCATTCTCATCACAAAAGATCATAAGTCCCTTCGATGCTGCCTTTGGTTATATGATCTTGTCCCTCGAAGTTGCCTATGATATGATGTGATAGTCCCTTTCGATTGCTGAGGCGTCCTCTTTGGGTGCCTAAAAAGACTATTTTATCCTTCCCTTAGACTACCTGCCCTCTTTATGGCAGGGACAGTCTTATGGCGAACGATAATTTCGACGATCCTTCAACCTCCAATAAAAGGACTTCCTACCCTCTTATGGTATGGATAGCCCTGAAAGGCTAAAAGAACCTTTTTAATATGGGTAATTATCTCCTAATTGCTTGCTCTGGTTTAAATCTTTTTCTTACCCTTTATAAAAAACCTTCAAAAAGGCTACGCTTATTTACAAGCTAAAGTCCTTATTTCAAATCTTTTTCTTTATTCACTGCAAACATTTTCAAACAAAAAGTGAGCTAAGCAATTAAGAGCCCATGTCTTACACCTTCCCTTTGCATAAATTACTCCCCAAACTCAAAATTTCTTTTAAAAGGTCTTTCTTGTTCTTTTAGCCTTTCTAATTGGATAAAATAAAAGTCGGTGGCGAATCTTGCTTACCGTAATATTTTCTTTAAAGTCAGTTCACCGTATTACAGAACTTAATGCAGAATCAACAGGTAGTCCCTTATGCGTCGAGACAATTCAAAGTGCATGAGAGGAATTACCCGACTCACGATTTAGAGTTGGCAGCAGTGGTATTTGTATTGAAACTGTGGAGGTATTATCTGTATGGTTCAAGGTTTGAAGTGTTTAGTGATCACAAGAGTCTGAAGTATCTCTTTGATCAAAAAGAGCTAAATATGAGGCAAAGAAGGTGGTTAGAATTTCTCAAGGATTATGATTTTGGGCTGAATTACCATCTGGGTAAAGCAAACGTTGTTGTCGATGCTTTGAGTAGGAAGTCCCTACATATGTCTATGTTAATGGTGAGAGAATTGGATTTAATTGAGCAATTTAGAGATTTGAGTTTAGTATGCGAAGACACTCCTAACAGTGTTAAATTGGGTATGCTGAAGCTGACTAGTGGTATCTTGGAGGAGATTCGAGAGGGTCAGAAAGCTGATATTGAGTTGGTTGATAAGTTGAATCTGATTAACCAAGGTAAGGGATGTGAATTCAGAATCGACGAGAATGGTATAATGAGGTTTGGTGACCGTGTTTGTGTTCCTGATGTTGCCGAATTGAGGAGGAGTATTCTTGAGGAAGGACATCGCAGTGGATTGAGTATTCATCCTGGTGCTACCAAGATGTACCATGATTTGAAGAAGCTGTTTTTGTGGCTTAGAATGAAAAAGGAAATAGCTGAATTTGTTTATACTTGCTTGACTTGCCAGAAGTCGAAAATTGAGCATCAGAAGCCGTATGGAGCTATGCAACCGTTAGTTATTCCTGAATGGAAGTGGGATAGTATATCTATGGATTTTGTTTCTGGTTTGCCAAGGACGGTGAAGAATTGTAAAGCTATTTGGGTTATTGTGGACAGGTTGACGAAGTCTGCTCACTTCATACCGATAAGAATGGATTATCCGATGGAGAAGCTAGCTCAATTATATATTGAGAAAATAATGAGTCTGCATGGTATTCCTTCGAGTATCGTGTCAGATAGAGATCCAAGGTTTACATCTAAAATTTGGGAAGGTTTACAGAAAGCTTTGGGTACTAAGCTGATATTGAGTTTTGCATATCATCCGCAGACTGATGGACAGACGGAAAGAACTATTCAATCACTAGAAGATTTGTTGCGTGCTTGTGTATTGGAAAAAGGCGATGCTTGGGATAGTTATCTACCCTTAATTGAATTTACCTACAATAATAGTTTTCATTCGAGCATTGGTATGGCTCCATTTGAAGCTTTGTATGGTAGGAGATGTAGAACACCTTTGTGTTGGTATGAATCTGGTGAGAGTACGGTGATTGGACCAGAAATTGTACAAGAAACTACAGAGAAGATTAAAATGATTCAGGAGAAGATGAAGGCTTCTCAGAGTCGCCAGAAGAGCTACCATGATAAGAGACGGAAGACACTTGAATTTCAAGAGGGAGATCATGTGTTTTTGAGAGTAACTCCTACGACTGGCGTTGGTAGAGCACTGAAGTCAAGGAAGTTGACTCCATATTTCATCGGTCCGTATTAGATTACAGTGAGGGTTGGAGAGGTGGCTTACCGTATTGCGTTGCCACCAATGTTGGTAAATTAGCATGACGTATTTCATGTGTCTTAGTTGAGGAAATACATTGCAGATCCATCTCATGTAATCCAAGTGGATGACGCACAAGTGAAGGACAATCTGACACTTGAGACCTTGCCTGTGAGAATTGAAGATCGGAAGCTGAAGCAATTGCGTGGTAAGGAGATAGCTTTAGTTCGAGTGGCTTGGGGAGGAGCAACAGGTGGAAATGTCACCTGGGAACTAGAGAGTAAGATGAAGGACTCCTATCCTGAGCTGTTCGCTTAAGGTATGTTTTCGAGGACGAAAACTTTTCGAGTGGGGGAGAGTTGTAACACCCCATGAATTTCTTTATTTAATTTAATTGATTTTTGAATTAAATATTAGAATTAATTGAGTTATTTGAGAAATATGGAATAATAAGGCTAATGGGCCAGTGTTACGAATAGAGATTGGGGGGTGTGTCAGTTGTAAAGCCTTTTACTAAACTAAAGTTATATTTTTCAAAAACAAGGAAAAGAGAAAAAGTTGTGAAAATTGGAAGCCAAGAGAGAGCAAAAGAGCTGAACGTGAAATTGGGAGAAGAGCAAAGTGCGAAGAGCGAGAACATCCAAGAATTTGACATCGAGGTAAGGGGGGATTCTTCTCATTAACCTCTATTATAGGTATTATGAATGATTCGATTGAGTTTGTATGTTAGTATTCTAAATTGGGTTATAGGTCAGAGTTGGGGGTTTTGGGGTTTTGGAGAAATTTAGGTTCAATTCATGATGTGTGATGCAATTGATTTGTTGTGAATGATAATTGATGTTGGATATTGATGTTAAAACATGTTAGAAGTATGTGTAAATATGCATTTTAGTACTGTTATGAGATTATGTACGTTTTGGTATGATTGGGTCCGCATTTGGGATGAATGAGGTGCTGCAAAAAGTGATTTTTCTGCTATATCAGTAATGTAACCGGTTACACGAGGAGGGTAACCGATTACATGGTCTTAGAATAGGCAAAGAACTACATTTCGCGATGATGTAACCTGTTACATCATTCAGGTAACCGGTTACCACTGGGCGAAATTAAAATATAAAAGTTACTGCCAGTGATGTAACCGGTTACATCATTCAGGTAACCGGTTACCACTGAAACTTTTTGAAAAAAATGTTTATTTTAAATATCCATAACTTTTAAACCGTTAATCCTTTTCGTACGCCGTTTTGAGGATTCATTAAATAAATTAATTCTCTATTTTATGAAATAGATTAGGGAGCTATAACTTAAAACTATTTTATTTGGTTTTTAAGATTGGCATTTGGTGGTAAATTGAGTAACAGTACGGATATGCTATGCGGTGTTTTAGCTATTATGATTGTCGAGGTGATAATACATTGCTGTATTAAATGTATTATGTTGTGGTGAATATCAAATGGTTGTGATATTAGTATGCTTTGTGTGTTGTGGATGCATGATTATGAATCGTTGGTGGATGTTGATGATGAGCATGTCGTGGTTGATGCATGCATTTCATAATCATTATGTGCCTGATCCTTGACGATGGTGGATCAGTGGTAGCTAATTCCCATTGTGTGGAATTAGTGAGTGGGTGTCGCCGTATCCTTGACGATGGTGGATCGGTGAGATGGGTTCGTCCCATATTTGGTACCACATGCATTTAGTTGCATTGCATTAGGTTGTTGTGCATAACTATAACATGAATGGAAGTTGTCCAATGTTATAATTCATATGTGTTTGATATGGATGGTTGTGTTTGATGATTATTGCTATACTATCTGAATATAATTGATTTGGGTGAATAATGTATGAATGAGGTTGTATTGTTTATATTCCTATAACATTTGTTAATGCGAATGAAACTCACCCTTATTGTTGTTATTTTCAGATTGAGGGGTAGCTTTTGTGCTTGGTGAGGATTAGCTCGTTAAGTAATTCGTTAGAGTCAGTTGGGTCTGTGTCATGCTCTGGTCGTGTAACACTGGGGACGTTGTGTAGAGTTATTTGATAAACTCTTACTGTTGGATGTTTGGTTTATGATTGTATTTTGAGTCTACGACTCTGGTTGTTTCATTATTCAGATGTTAAAGATAATTTCCGTTGCGTTAACATGTTAATCTGGATAATTTTGGTTTAACGTTCTCTTTTATGGCATGACATGAGTATTGTTTCATTTACTTGGAGATTGTAATGCCCTTTTCATGTTTTACTCTGATTATTGTTAAATTTTCCGCGGGGTTTTAGAAGGGTGTTACAGGATTGACCATGATAATACGCAGGAATAAACAATGACGTACTTGAAAAGGAGAAGGGAGAGAAGGCAAGATCACAGATAAATAAACAACCGAGTAAAAAACTAAATAAGTTCCAAATGGCTCAAGGTATTAAAGTCATCTAATGTGAAATGCGAGGTGCACTTTCTGATCTCCACTTTTCACTATACTTATATTAAATCTTGAACTAACCCGAGTGTTAGAATGCTAATCTTATAGGTCCACCTCCGCGCTTCCATTTCACTGATCAACCCCCATCGATTTAAAATTCCTCACCACCAACTTATACCTACTTTTGATTATATATAGGAACACATTCCAATTCAAGTATTTATAACTAGAGGATGAGTTGCACTCCATATACATTCTTAAAGCATCTCAAACGAGAGAAATTTGTCTTATTTCTTTTTTATTAAGTTGTGTCCCTTAAATTTAAGAGATAAGGGTTTAACAAGCCCTGCAAATTTCATAGAACTTAACTAAAAAAATTAACAAGTTATTACTCAATCTCACATGAACATACCAAGTGCAAACAGAAATTGGTGAAATCCTAATTGGTAAAATTTATTTAGTTATAAATTATTTAAATACTAGTTTGTGTCAATAAAAATAACTCAAGCAGCTCAAATAAGAGATGCTCTTTTTTATAATTTTCTAAACTAATTTAAGATACTACAATTATTTATAATTAAGAGTGATATAGTGAAATGGCAGGCTGAAACGGAAGGAGTTTTTTTCGGTTAAAAGTTGTTATAATCTTATAAATGCTAAGCATATTTCGTATGGTCCTTTGAGCGAATTTGATAAGACTTTAACAATCGTTTGGAAGATGGACGTCCCGATGAAGATTGGAGCTTTTGGATGGCAGAATTTTATTTATAGACTTCCGACGAGAGGAGTTTTAACAAAAAGAGGTATTATATCTTTTTCCAACTCATCTTGTGTTTACTATTGTATAAGGGAGAAAACTTCGGTTCATTTGCTTTTGACATGTCATAACGCGGATTTAGTTTGGAGGGATATTGCCGAATGAATTGGTTTCGATAAGTATAAAGCGAGGAATTTGAAGGAAAGTTTTTTGAAATGGTACTATTACGGAAGAAAAGTTAAAGTTAGAAAGGGTAAGGAGGATGTGGTGTGGTTGGCGGTTGTTTGGTCTCTTTGGGCGGTTAGGAATGATATCATTTTTAGGGGAGATACTTGGAACATATCCGATATAGTTTGGGTCTTTAGGAAATAAAAGCGTTAGTTTGACGTTGGACTTTTATTGGGAAAATTATACAACCAATTATAATTTTTTACGAGTTTAGTAAGTTCCCTTTATACTACTTATCGTAAAAGACAATTGACGTTTAATTTTTCTTCTCGTACTTTTGACCCTGGTTTTTTTTAATCAAGTTCCGAGTACTGTAATTCCCTGTTTAATATACTCCTTGCTTAAAAAAAAAATTACAATTGTAGTTTAATATGAATATATTTTATAGTTGCCTAAGAAAACTTTAAAACAAATTAGTTTAACCTATTAATAGGAACAGATGGAGTAACATATTAATAGGACAATGCTATGATGGTGATGATTGCAATTCAATGTATAGAATTTCAATAAGATAGCAAAATCCAAGAAGCAATCCTAATCCATTTATATTTGTTATTTTTAAATATATATTCCGAAGAGAAAAAAGCCAAGAACATAAATTCAAGCATGTCAGGCAAAGTCCAACGTTCATATTTCATGTTTGAACAAAATTATTGGTTTGAAACCCCATCCTACGGTTTTGTACAATCATCACTACTTCATCGTTAAGTCAATAAGCATTGGATGAAGTTAGATATAGACCATGGAAAGTTAGAAGCAGCAACCAACAACATGTAGCTGGACTCACCCTTAACCAATCTCAACCTCTCACCGTCTCAACACTGATTAATAACGTGTCCTTTTCGTCGACATCAATTCATAGGGAGACGTTCCCATGTATAAGGCCAACATAGGTGACCTAAGATATTTACTTCCTCCATCTAAATCTTTTGGCTACTATAGTATTTGACAAAATATGTTCTTAATTTTAGAACTTTTTATTTGTATAACATAGAAATCCAAATATATTTACCCATAATCAAAAAAAATAATATCATATTTTTTTAAGAAAATCTCTCATCTCACTTTTTGTGGTTCTCACTTCTCATGCACTATTTATGTCTCTAAAAATACACTCTACTTTTAGAGATGTATTTAAGAAAATATTTTTTTATTTAATATTGAATAATTTCGTAGATGCACTATGGAATTTTTTTTTAACATGTTAAATAATTTCGTAGATGTAACGTTTAATAAAAAAATTGATTTCAGAAATATACCTCTGAAAATAAGAGATAAAAATAAAATTTTACTAAATCTCAAAAATATTATAAGGTGGATTGAAATATTATCTTCTTTAATCATATATTCTCGAAATTTAGTAAATTTATAGTAAATATTTTTAGAAATTTTAAAATAATTATATTTTTAAAAAATAAAATATAATATAGTGTAAAATAACATCAATATTAAATTAAATGAATAATAACATGTATTATGCAAATATAAACCAACTAAATAGTTTTGTAATCTATAAAAATAAAATCTTGAATTATTACAAATATGTAATAGATTGAGAATATCAAACCTATTTCAAAAAATTTCTTTTTTTTTTTTTTTTTTTTTTTTGAAAAAGCCAAAATGTATTAACAGCACAAGATGTGCATGGTACTGGTACAAATAAGCTGCATAACATATGCAGAAAGCCAGAGTCTGTTACATACTGCTATGGCAATGCAGTATGCCTTAAAACAAACATAAAAGTCTGAACACCTAAACAGCAAAAATACATGCAAATCCAAATTGCACTTAAGCAACTAACATATCTCATACATGTTTGCCTTGACCTACGAAACACCTAAAAACAAGATGCACAGTGATTCCGCATCAAAACCTTCGAAGCTCGATGATGGACGACTGAAACGGTAATGCGGCAACAGCCAGGGGCCTTTGAATAGAACCAAAATAACCGCACTCAGAGGTGACTGACAGCGCCTTAGAAACTGTCAAATTGCGCCCTTAAAACCTAGGCAGGCTGTAGGATTCGACCACCATGCAGATATGTCGTCCGAGATCAAATTAGCTTTAAGTCTAAGCCACTTCCACGCCGAGATCTTTGTCGCTTCAGCAATGTTTTCGGTCTGTATTTCATTATTTTGGAATACTTTTCCGTTCCTGTGTTTCCAAATGTTCCATATGCAAGCGCACCAAATGACCGACATCTTCACAGTCCGCGAGTTACCGTTATCCAACAGGTTTGTAAACTGATCCCAATGCTGCCAGCCTTCATTTAACAGAGCAGATTGCACTCCCAGCCATCTGCAAATGGAATTCCAGGTACCTGCAAATAAAGGACACTCAAAGAATACATGAAAGACGGACTCCTCGCATCCACACCCACCGATACACCCATTCTGGTCCTGCGATATAACTCCCCTCCTAACTAAGTTGTCTTTTGTGGGGATTCTATTTTGTAGCATCCTCCACACCATGCATGACACATTAGATGGAATAGCCTTATTCCACACCTTCGCCCAAGAGTGAATTGGCACAATCCGACCGATCGAAGATAAGTTTCTATAAACCTCTTTCACTGAATACTCGTTTGGTGTACTTAATCTGTCCAAATCAATTTGGCAGATATCCTTCCACCATTCAGAGGAATCGTTTCCGCTCCTTCTAATCTCGCCATTTCTTAAACCATATCTATTTACTAGTGATCTATACCACAATCCGCTTCTGAGGTTTTTTACTTTCCAACTCCATTTACCTAGCAGTGCAAGGTTAAAAGCCCTCAAGTTTTTTATCCCCAACCCCCCCTCATTTAAAGGCTTGCACACTTGTTCCCATTTCACCCAACAGATTTTCCGCTCTTCCTCACTCCCTCCCCACAAAAACTGTTTAAATAATGATTCGAGTTTAAGGATAATACCTGACGGAGCCTTGAAGAAAGAGAAATAATACACCGGAAGTGCCGACAAAACCGATTTTAAAATTACCACACGACCGCCTATAGACAATTGTCTATTCTTCCACCTCGATAATCTGGATCTCACTGTATCTATGATAGGCTGCCACGTTGCTTTTCTACATGCCTTAGCGCCGATCGGTAAGCCAAGATACTCAAATGTTGAGGATCCTAATTTGCAGTTTAGTAATTTTGCCGCTTCTGCCAGCCAGTATTGAGGAATGTTAATTCCATATAAAAGACTCTTGTGGAAATTCACCTTGAGACCCGTCATAATTTCAAACAGCTTGAGGTTGCTCTTTATAGTGCTGACATTAGACCACCTTTTTTCTCCAATAATTAGCGTATCATCGGCGTATTGTAATAGTGAGAACGGTTCTGCCCCTTCTGCGAATTTGTATCCATAAAACCTCTCTAACTCCATCGCCTTATTCATCAAAGCGTTAAAGCCTTCAGCAACTATAAGAAAAAGGAACGGCGCGATAGGGTCGCCTTGTCTAAGTCCACGTCCCATCTTAAATTCCATCGTAGGACTTCCGTTAACTAAAACCGAGACTGATGCTGAAGATAAACATTCTGCTATCCACTTTCTCCATCTTTCGGGAAACCCCATTTTATCCATCACAAAGTCTAGAAAGCTCCAGTTTACTGAATCGTAGGCCTTCTGGAAATCTACCTTAAACATCATAACTTCCTTTCTCTTCTTCCTCGCTTCATCTACTATCTCATTTGCGATAAGGATTCCATCCACGATTTGTCTTCCAGAGATGAATGCAGATTGAGTTTCTGAGATAACTGAACCAATCACCTTTTTTATTCTGTTCGCCAACACCTTCGATAGTACCTTGTATATACAACCAATTAGCGAAATGGGCCTGTACTCTGAGATTTTCGTCGGACTCGTCTTCTTTGGGATCAGAACCACAAAGGAGCTATTGGCCCCTTTGACTATCTTGCCATTTTGATGGAATTCTGCCATGACTCTAAGAAAATCAGCCTTCATTTCATTCCAAAATTCCTTCACAAATTTGAAATTTACCCCATCCGGGCCTGGGCTTTTGTCGCTGTCACAATCCCACACTGCAGTGCGGATTTCTTCTTCTGAAAACTCTTGAATCAAAGTGTGTTTATCTCCTTCTGCAAGGTTTTTAAAGGTCATATTTGCTGGAACAGGCCTCACTCCATTAGCCGAGAAGCTACTTTGGAAGTGTTCTACTATTGCGTTTTTGATGTCTTCTGGCTCTGTCAATTGTCTTCCCTCCACATCGAGACTAAGAATTTCATTCCCCCTTCTTCTTTTGTTGATACACCCATGAAAATATTTGGTATTTGCATCCCCATCTTTCAGCCACTTTGTTCTCGACTTTTGCCATTGGATACTGCAATTAAGTCTTGATAATTTAAACATTTGTGCAATTAGCTCTCTCTTAGATACGGTCTCCTCTTCTGACAGACCACGTTCCTCTCCTCTTGCTTCGAGCTCGTTGATTTCCGCCTTTGTCTTATTTATTTGTTCTTCCAAATTCTGAGTACTGTTTTTGTGCCAAGCTTTAAGACTTCCTCTTATCAGTTTTAGTTTTTCTTTTAGTACAAACATCCCCCAGCCTTCCACCTTTATGTTTCTCCATTGTTCTTTCACATGCTTATGGTAACCCTTTATTTCTCTCCAGCAATTTAGCATACGAAATGGTTTAGGTCCCCAGTTCAAATGCTTTTCACGCAGAATTATTGGACGGTGATCTGATAATTCTTTGTCTAAACTCCACTGGCTACACTCAGACCATGTACGGTACCAAGATTCCGAGATAAGGATTCTATCGAGCCGACTCATTGCTGTTCCGTTCGCTCTGGACCACGTAAACCTACTTCCATGGAGCGGTAAATCTATTAATTCCGCCTCTGTGATAAAGTCATCAAAAGCCTCCATTTCTTCTCTCCTAATATAGTTTGTCGATCCTTTCCTTTCTGATTCATCTCTAATTGCATTGAAATCTCCCATCAGGCACCATCTAGCATCACTCTTTGCCGATATCAGTGTCGAGAGTTCTGCCCATAACGCTTGTTTTCTTCTAGCCTCACAGGGGGCATACACATTCACTATGATAACTGGATGCTTTCCTTCTCCCCATTCTCCCTCCAATATAAGATAATGCTCCTTCGTATATTTTCTTTGAAGCGAGAATACGCTGTTATCCCAAATTGTCAGCAGACCCCCAGACCTTCCGGCGGATGCCGAGAAAGCGAAATCGCAATCAGATGACCCCCACATCATTACACTATGGTTCGTGTCCACCACTTCCATTTTTGTTTCTTGAATGCAAATTAAATCTGGCTTCTGCTTCTGAATTAATCTTTTGGCCTCTTTTTTCTTTGCTAAACCCCCTAAACCTCTTATGTTGTAACTAATCAATTTCATGGTGAGAATGCTATTAGTAGCGCCTAAGTCATGGACCACCATTATTATTAGCAGTCACTGCCTCTCCCATCTCCTGAAATTCCTCTTTCATTGCCTACTCCTATTGCTAATTCCTGTAAGATTTCTGCTTCTTCACCCTTATGTATGATTCCATATTCTTTCCCTAGATCCCACACACCCTTTGCTATTTGTTTTGCATCTCCATGAAGAAAGGTCCAACTGCTTTTATCAAGACCATTGTCAGGTAGAAAAAGGCTAGGGAAGTCATTTACCTGGGAATTAGGTCGATTTCGTTGTGTGCATGTGCATTTGTCGGTCACTTTCTTTCCTTTCCTCCACACTTTTCTTTTTTCCTTCAATATTTCCTTCCTGCGTCTTCTTCTTTCTTTATAAGATATGGTATGCACTACCTTCTCTCCTACAGAAGTGAGTTTTTCCTTTTGCCTGGGTATTTCAGTATTTTGTTCGGTTTGCCTCGTGATAGAATTACTTTCCTCGACATTCAGCACTTGTGTATGGCCATCAGTTATTGGGCTTTGCGGAACAAAATGGGTTATATCTTCATGACCCATTTTCTTTTGGTCAACTCGCCCACACCTCTTCTCAGAGTACTTTATGAGGTTTTTGTCACTATTCTGTTGGGCCCCACTACCTATTAAAGCATCATTGCCTTCACACATAGGTTCCGCCGCCTTCTCACCTTCCTTCCCTGTTGACTTTGTCCTTTCTAAGTTTATTCCTTCTCTCAACTTCTCGAGCACCGTATTATTAACCTCTTCCTCATTACCAATGTGATGTTGTCTTTCTGCATTAAGTGTCTTAGGCATTTCCGAAGCATTCATTAATTTCTCATAATTATCTTCTAACTTCTCCAGATTCTCTTCTTCTTCCAGCGACGCCATTGACGGCGGGATGAAAGACTCGTCGGAGCTAGTTGTTCCATCGTCTCCATCACTTTCTGGAACATCTACGTGATGTGAGCAATCACATATCTCCTCTGTCAATCTTATGAGAAACTCTTGGTTGTTAACCTTTACTCTTATTATCATGTTAATGAATTCCATCATGGATGTTCTTACAAATAATCGCGCCACGTCCAATCTTTGCATATTCTCTGTCGCTGAATCTAACTCTAATAGAGTTCCAAATGATGTTACCAATGTTGAGAACACCCTCCTTCTCCAAGCATGCACCGGAACCCCACTAACTCTAATCCATACGCACCGCCATCCCCCCGAGTCTCTTGGTTCCCATTTCCTCAAGACTCTGAACCATTGTTGAAATGCACTTTCAGCTTCCTTCACCAGCATATTCATATCTTCTTCATCGTCAACCTTTAAAAACACTCTGTCTCCACCCAAAGGTATCACCTGAATTGATGTGATTCCTTCATTGACCATAAGATTCTGCAACATTTGAGTCTGATTAGCATTGCGCATGAAGCCAGTATATCCGTTTTGTGCCCATTTCATCTCTTCTTCGTTCACTGTAATCATTATCCCACCGCCATGCTTTACTTCTCCAGTTAGATTGTCTTCTTTTAGCTTTGGCCTCCAGGTCCTTGACTTAGTATTACTTTGGTCCTCTTTTTTGTTCATTGTTGCTTCTGCATAGGATTTGCCTTCTCTCCTAAAGTTCTGGCCTTCTCTAAAAACGTTCCTCAATTTCTAACCTATATCTCAGCGGTTATGTAACTTGAAGAGTCGGTCTCCAAAATAGGTCCCACCACAATTGCGTAAAAAGCGTATACTCTTTTTCTCCATATCTATAAAATACCACACTCTTTCATCCCAAACATAACTGCATTACATTACCATAACATGGCTCCTCTTGCATTCTTTTTCTTGTTCCTCTCACTCTCTTCTTCATCTTCAGGTAACATTAAAAGGAAACATAGTATCTTAGTATCTCTTTCTGTTTTGCTCTTTATCAAACACTAACATGTTCTTTTGTTGTTGTTGTTGTTGTTGATGATGTTGTGTAGTTTTTTCAGAAGCAGGTTCTATCGGAATCAATTACGGAAGAATAGCTAATAATTTACCAACACCATCAAAGGTGGTCGAGCTCTTGAAAACACAAGGTATCACCCGCGTGAAGCTCTACGACACTGAACCCACCGTCCTCACCGCCCTTTCAAATTCCAACATCAAAGTTACCGTCGCCATGCCAAACGAGCTTCTCTCCAACGCCGCCGCGGACCAATCCTTCACCGACACATGGATCCAAACCAACATCCTTAAATATCACCCCGCAACTCAAATCGAAGCCATTGCTGTCGGAAACGAAGTCTTCGTAGACCCGAAAAACACAACAAACTACCTCGTACCCGCCATGAAAAACGTTCAAGCTTCTCTCGTAAAAAACAATCTCGACAAAGAAATCAAAATCTCTTCACCCATAGCACTTTCCGCTTTACAATCTTCTTACCCAACCTCATCCGGTTCGTTTAAACCCGAACTAATCGAACCGGTTATTAAACCGATGTTGGAGCTTCTTCGTAAAACCGGTTCTTCTTTAATGGTTAACGCTTATCCTTTCTTTGCTTACGCTGCTAACTCGGATACAATTTCGTTAAACTACGCTTTGTTTAAGGACAACCCTGGTGTTGTTGATTCGGGTAACGGTTTGAAGTATAGTAACCTCCTCGACGCTCAAATTGATGCAGTTTATGCTGCCATGTCAGCACTTCAATACGACGACGTTGGGATAACTGTTTCTGAGACGGGTTGGCCTTCGTTAGGTGACTCTAATGAAGTTGGAGCTGGGGAAGACAATGCGGCGTCGTATAATGGAAATTTAGTTAAGAGAGTTTTGAATGGGAGTGGGACCCCTTTGAGACCAAATGAAACGGTTAATGTTTTTTTGTTTGCTCTTTTTAACGAGAATCAGAAAACGGGTCCTACGTCGGAGAGAAACTACGGGTTGTTTTATCCGAGTGAAGAGAAGGTTTATGATATTCCGTTGACGGTGGCGGGGATTAATAAAACGGTGGTGCCGTCGGGAGGGGGAGTTGGGAGGAGTGTGGTGCCGGTGAAAGGTGACGTGTCGGCGGTGGTGAATAAAGGTGAGACGTGGTGTGTGGCGAATGGGGGTTATTCTGAGGAGAAGCTGCAACACGCGCTTGATTACGCGTGTGGGGAAGGTGGGGCGGATTGTGGTCCGATCCAACCGGGTGCCACGTGTTACAATCCGAATACGTTGGAGGCGCATGCCTCGTATGCTTTCAATAGTTTTTATCAGAAGAAGTCACGTGGGAGTGGCACGTGCGATTTTGGTGGTGCTGGTTATGTTGTTACTCAACCTCCTAGTAAGTATTTGCAATTTTTTTATTTAATTTATGACAATTTTTGTCAAAAATATTTTTTTTTATATAAAATTTTCACTTGAGTGAATAGTTTTTTAATCGTGCTTTATGAATCTGTTTTTGCAGGGTATGGAACATGCAATTTTCCAACAGGATATTGAGTGGGGTTAGGTTATATAGATTTTTGGTTATTTTTATTTGTATGTATTATTTCTTGAGATTATAGATTTTGGATTAATTAATTGGGATTTGGTGGTGTTTTAGTTTTTTTTTTTTTCTCTTGGTTTTACATTGATAGTAATCGTTTAGGGGCTGAGATAGATGTGTGAATTGTTGAACTATCATTCTTATCGTTTATTTTTATTCTAATAAATAGTCATTATTTAATATTTATTGGTAGTAGTAGTTAGGAGGAGTATCGATTTCTTTCCTTTGACGTTCTTGTTTGTAATTATGTCTCTGTTCCTTTTAAAATTTCTAGTTGCTTTAAATATAATGTACCGAAAGAAAAAAGAAATGTGCACCAAAATACGCAAGCATCCTTGAAAATATAGTGATATGAATGCAGTTTTTTCTTTGATTGAATGCGAATGTAGTCATATACCGTCCTATTCAAATTAAGAACTTGGATATCTATGTATAATATATAAGAATTTAATGGACAAACATAAAAGCAGTTTGACACTAGTAATAAGAAAAAACAGATCACTATTTATCCCCCAAAAGAAAAAACAGATCACTATATATCATGTCATACAACTATATTTTCATAATGCCCTTTGAAAAACGTTGAAGTGAGAAAATTATGAATTTTTATGGGATGTTACTGCTAATATGTGTATTTTTAAATTATAATTCTTGTTATTATTTTTTGAATTATATTCACTTGAATATACACATTCAGTAAAATTAAAACAAAAAATATGATAAAATTAGAAAATTTCTTCACCCACCTCCTAACCTTCTTGCCCACCCCTGGTGAATTTACCACACTACCCCTTGTTTCGGAAGTTCATTTCCGAAAAGGTACTTTTTTTTTTTTTTGTTAAAAAAGGTGTTTTCGGAAATGTATCTCCGAAAACGTGTTTTTTTTTAATATAAAATATTGATTTCGGAGATACATCTCCGAAATAGAGTTACTTTTCAGAAAAATGTGGTGTTTCGGAAGTTCATATCCGAACGCACCCCCTGAGGGAAATTCGGAAATGAACTTCCGAAATATTCCAAGACCAAATTGGTCTTGGAATGTTTCGGATATACACTTCCGAAATAATTAATAATTATTAAAAAAATTAAAATCAAGGTGAATCAATACAATTAATAGGTATAAAATCAAGGTGAATCAATAAAATGAAGGTGAATCAATAAAATCAAGGTGAATCAAAACATCCTAAACTATTTGAAAGTTAAAAATTATTTTACTAACTTATATAAATCAAAAACATTTTAATTCCATAAGTAAATTTTGAATTATATAGAATTAAATATAAAATTTATTCATTAAATAAAATTAAGACAAAATCTTTTTTTAATTTTTTTAAACTAAATAAAAAATTATCTCATTTTTAATTATGAATCAGAATAGAAATATATAAATATATAATAATAATTATTAATTTTGTAAGTGAAATATATAAATATATAATATATAAATATATAATAATTAATATATAAATATATAAATATATAATAATTATTATAAATTAAAACACTCATTTTTTTAATTTTTATAATTATTATATAAATATATAAATATATTTATAATTAATATATAATAATTATTATATAAATATATAAATATATAATAATTTTTATAAATATATAATAATTATTATAATTATTATATAAATATATAAATTAAAACACTCATTTTTTAATTTTTTTTTGTAAATACATAATGATTATTATAAATATATAAATATATAAATAAAAAATTATAACTCATTTTGTAAGTGAAATTATTTTAATTTTTTTAATTAAAAATATTTTAAATTTTAAAATATGAATCAGAATAGAAATATATAATAATTATTATTCATAACTAATAAATTATATCAAAATATATAATTATTATTATTTATTACTCATAAATTATATCAAATTTATAATATATAAATTAATTCATATCCTAAAATTAATTTTTGGAATTTTTAGATTTTTTTTTGTTTTTCGGAGATGCATCTCCGAATTAATCAAAATCCCAATTTTTTGGATTTTTTCGGAAATGCACTTCCGAAGTCTGAAAAAATTTAGAAAAAAAAATATTTCGGAAATGCATTTCCGAAACAGGGGTAAAATGGGATTTTCGCTGGGGGTGACCCCATAGGGAGGTGGGTAAAGAAAAAACCTAAAATTAAGGTATAATTAGTCAGTATCTTTTAATTTGAGATTTCTTAATACCTTAAAAACTTTTTTTTTGTTAATATTATTGGTCTCTCCGATAATTTTTCTGAATAACTGTTTACTTTTGCCAACATAATATGACAACTAAGACTCGGTTTAGTAAGACAAAATTTTAAACTTATGTCTTATAGTTTATAGTTTATAAGTTCATATGACAATTTAGATATGTTTACAGTCTTTTTATCACTAGCTTATAACTTATTTTCCACATGCTATTTCAAATAGGGTTTTAACTTATAGCTTATCATTTTTCTTCCTTTCTTATCCTTATTATTTTAGCATAAACTCATTTTTATCCTTTATATTTTATTTAAATATTAAATTAAATAATTATGTATTATATTTGAATCGCTAATTTTACCAAATACTTCAATTAATTTATCAATTATCAGTCTCAATCATCAGTCATCAGCTATAAGCTATCAGTCATCAGTAGAGCTGTCAAAATGGGCTCGACCCATCGGGCCGGTCCATAAGCCCAACAATTTAGCACGGGCCGGGCCACAAAATACCTTAAAAAAACACGACCCTGTCTTTTTGGGTCAGCCCACCAGGCCTGTGTTTTTTATGGGTCAGGCCAAGCGGGCTTCGGGCTGGCCCATTAAAAAAAGATTTTGATAAATTTTGGGGAAAAAAGATTGAGATAAGATATGATTTCATATGTGTTTTCAAGTCATAAAGAAAATTTAAAGAGGATAAAGATATATTTTTAAGATGAAGTGATCAAAGAAATGATTGTGAGATGGAGAGAAAATTTGATAAGTATTGACGATAATATTAAGTTACTTTATACTTTTACATAGATGATTTTGTAGTATTCATATATATTTATGGATAAATATTTTAAACATCACTTATATACATTTATGAAGACTCTCTACTTATGTTGTATTGCATTTATCCATTACATCCTTTTTATAAAATTAAAATTATAATATTGAAATACGGACCGGGTTGGCCCATTGGGCCGCACGAGCCTTTGAAAAATGGGTCGGGCACATTTTATGTGGCCCATTAAGCAATTGGGTTGGGCCGGGTCAGCCCATTAAAACATGTTGACCCATCGGGCCGAAGCGGGCTGGGTCGGGCCGACCCATTTGACAGCTCTAGTCATCAGCCATCAGTTATAAGCTATCAGCTAGCTTATCAGTCAACCGTTATTTTTACTAAACAGACCCCAAGTCATCAAATGTATTAAAAAAATATTTTATTTATATTTTATTTTATTTTCGGAGTAAAAAATTCCCGTAAATTGTTAACAACTAGACTTGAATTCGGGCGTTGCACGGTGTAATTTCAGATACACGTTATTTATATTATATAGCATTAAGAAATAAATTGGAGTATCATTATGTAGTTTTGGAGTTTTTTATTTTTGAAAGCACGAATTTATTGAAAAGAGAATCGAAGTTCTCCATGAAGCTACAAAAACCGAGCACGAACTCAAGAAAAAAAATTACACGTCAATTGAAAGTTACGATAAATAAAACAAAGGGTTTTTACTAAACTCGTAAAAATTATAATTGGGTTGCGTAATTTTTCCTATATAAGCCCATCTCCAAAACAACGCTTTTACTCCCCACACGATATCCGAAATATTCCACGAGTCAACTTTGAAAACGATCCTGTTTCTAATCAACCAAATATACCAACAAGAAGCCAACCACACCACTCCCTCCTTTCCTCTCCTGACTTTCAAAAATTTGCTAAACGAAGTCCACTTCAAGAAACTTTCCTTAAAATTCGTCGCTTTATAATCAATCAAACCAATCCAAACGGCTATATCCTTCCAAACCAAATCCACAACGTGGCAAAGCAAAAGAGAATGTATCGACAATTCACCATTGCAACAACAGAAAAACAATTGTAGCATCTCCGCTGCACAAACAGAATTGACCAACTCTCCCCTATCGACTCCGAAATCTCCCTAACTCCATAAGCCGCTGTTCCATCCACCCATTCCCGCTACGGAAACTTCCTGCAATTTTGAAACGTAAAACAACACAGGAAAGATATCCATAAGGATACCCGCCTCCAACCATAACGAGCATAAAAAAAGAGACATTATATCTGTTGCCCACTGAAAAGCGACAATCTCGGTTGAAGAAATCATTCTAAATATAATTTTCCAAAAGAAGGATATCAGCCCACCAAGAAGAAAAGGATCCTTTCCCCTTGCATTTTCCTCCTCCGAAAGCCACCGAAAGCTTTAAATCACCGTATCTAGCTTTCAATACGTTGTACCACACCGTCTCTGTTTCCACTAGAACTCTCCATTTCTATTTACATAGAAGTGCCACATTAAAGTCCTCGATCCTTCTTAAACCCAAACCTCCTTTTTCAATCGGAAGACAAATCGTATCCCAACTCGCCCAATGAATGCATCTTTTCTTCTTTGTTCCTCCCCACAAGAAATTACTTTGAATCTTGGTGATTTCCTTGACAACGTACTTCGGTGCCATGTAAAACTAAAGAATGAAAATAGCCAAACTTTCAAGGACCGACTTCAAAAGCGTTATTCTACCTCCAAAGCTAAGAAACCTTCCTTTCCAACTGGCCAACCTCCTCTTGATTTTCCTCAATAACGGGTTCCAAGTAGCGATCCTTATAAGATTACTACCGATAGGTATTCCAATAAAGGAAAATTCCTTATCTTCCCGTCAACAAGCTAAAAACGGTGTGATCACATCCATGAAGTTAGAATTGATATTTATGTCGCTGAGTTTGCTTTTATGGAAATTGATGCCAAGCCCCGAGATTAGCTCAAACCCCCTTAGAACCGATTTGATGACCCAAAGGTGATTCCAACTTCCGTCTCCAACCAAAAGTGTATCATCCGCGAATTGTAAATCATCTATGATGCAATTTCTATTGAAATTGAAACCCGCATAAACGTCATTCTCCACCGCCTTATTAATCAAACCTTTCAATCCTCCCGCCATAATAACAAAAAGAAATGGAGAGATCAGATCTCCTTGTCTCAAACCCCTCTCGACTTTAAATTCCATAGTCGTACCGCCATTAACCATCATCGATAGGAGCATAAAACGAAGGAACGACCAACTAACCTTATCATAGGCTTTCTCAAAGTCTACCTTGAAAAACAAGCAACTCTTTTTTTCCTTTGATAAAATCTTGTATATACACCCTACCAAGCATATAGGTCTATAGTCGTCTAAATCCAACAGATTATTGGATTTGGGAACCAAGGCCAAGAAAGACGACGTTCTGGAGTATTATTATGTAGCATTGTTTATTATAAGATTGAATTTATTATAAAATTATTTTTTTTATTTTGAAAAAAAAATACAAGTTGCTTAATGAAAAATGTCAGATTTAATATATGAAATTTTATAATAATGTAATAATTATTTTAAATATTATTATGTATGCATTTTGTTTTTTCGTTGAAAATCTAAAATATAATTTTCTTTTATTAACTTTGTAAGCATTTCATATTTCTATTAAAGTTAAACTATATATCTTTTTGTTGTTATAATTGTTTTAAGTTCACTTATTTTCATAATTATGCTTAAATTATATATATTATTTGTTAATATTTATAATATTTTGAATTCTCATGTTTGAGTTTATCCAAAAGAGACTATTAGTTTTTATACGTCCTCTAATTTGATTATAGACACATCCACAATCTCACTATGAACCGTTGAACCAAACATACAAATAAAAAAATATTAATAAAAAAAGTGAAGGATAAATTTAAACATACAACCTCATTATTTTTTTAATTATCCGATAAAATGTAAAAATTGTTTATCATCAAAAATTGTTGGCGTATTCAAATAATATTGAAATATATAATCTATATTTTCTTTTTGACTAAGCAATGGTCTTGCAATAATGTGTATAAAAATTTCAAAATATGTCAAAAAGTTTGTGAAATAGTTTTCTTGTAAGATATTTATATTTTATAAGTTAATTTATTTAAGACATTTACATTATTATTAATAGAGATATTATTATTATTATTATTATTATTATTATTATTATTATTATTATTATTATTATTATTATTATTATTATTATTATTATTATTATTATTATTATTATTATTATTAAGATATTATTAATAGCATAAATTTATAACTGAAAGATAAATATTAATGATAATTTATGTTATAAAACCAATGATCTTATATTTAAATAAATTTTACTATTATTTTAAATATTTTAATTGGGATTAAATTTTTTGTAACATAATTCTTTTTTAATATTAGAATACAATTTAAAATATTAAAATAATAGTAAAATTTATTTAAATAATAGTACGTAGAAAGATATATTTCTCAATAAATTTTACTATTGTTTCAATTGCTTGATTTTGGTCCCTCAAGTTTTCTAATTGCTTGATTTTAGCCCCTCAAATTTGTCCCCTTTTACATTTGATAGTCCTCTAATACATGTAGACTAAATTTTGTTTTTTTATTGCATTTTTTTATTTTCTTTTTTACAATTCTATTTTTCTTCTCTTTCTAAAAGTTAAGCTTTGAATGTAATGTTTTGAAAATCTTAAATATTTCATTCAACTTAGAATATATGGACAAACATGCAATATCCCTTATAAAAAATTAAAATTTTATATGACTAATAGAATTGCTAGACTTTGGAACTTTATGTTTAACTATGAGTGAGTTATTGGCTAAAGAGTTTTTTATGTTTAACTAGTTGATCTATTTTATTTTGTCAAAATAATTTGCCATTACGCATAAGTTGAAGGAAATATTTAAGATTTTTTAAATATTACATTCAAAGTTTAACTATTAAAAAGAAGACAAATAAAATTGTAGAGAAGAAAATTTAAAAATAGAAAAGAAAAGAGAAAAAAAAAAGAAATTTAGCCTACATGTCATTAGGGGTGGCAAAATGGCCGCACCGCCCCTCCTTAAGCCCGCCAAAAAGCGAGCGGGGCAGGCAAGCCCGCCAAGTAAAATGGACATAAAAATCATGTCCGGGGTTGGTGGGCAGTGAGCTTGCCCGCCTATTTTTTAAATTTTTTTTTCATTTTCTTAATAGATTAATAGTATTTTTTACCTTTCAATTAAAATTTTCATTTATTTTTTAGAATAATTTTTTACAAAGCATATTTTAAACAAATTTTACCTAAAAACTATTTTAAACATTCATATAATTAGGATGCTACTTTCATCAACATAAAATAATACAACTTTTTAAAATTATTAGTAATAACAATAAAAACATCGACATGTCTAACTTCATTTTATTGCAGTGGAAAATATCAATAGATTATTCATTACTTATTCAAAACAATGGAAAATATCAATAGATTATTCATTACTTATTCAAAACAAATCATGTTATAAATTAATTATAAAGAATGTCAACATAAGAGATATCATAACATTTCCAACAAGCATAACTAAACAATTAAACGTTTGACTTCCAGTGTTACATATCAGAGCATACGTCGACTCGATTAAAGCATAATGAAGAGCACGCTCTTCTACTAATATTCATACCTTCACTGCGGGTCACCTGCGCGTTACCCACGTGGAGGCAACATTAAAACAGAAGGGGTGGTATATTTTAATTATATAAAGCAATGCATAATACTAAGTAACAAATTATTTTATGCATAATCACTCATTCTACCAATCACACTTCCAGACAATTCAAAACACACAACAACACAACAAGTATGCAATGCAATGATACTCAACACCATGACTCGATGCATGTGGTACCAATATGTGAACTCTCAGGTTCACTCGCTCCCGATCCCTACGATAGGATCAGAGCACACACAAAATCGTTACCATTCCCATATGTAACGCTTCATCGATTCCTACCTGGAACTAAGGGTGGCAAAACGGGCTCGGCCCGTTGGACATGCCTGTTTTGTTCGCACTTTTGTGCGGGGTGGGCCAAAGTTTTAAGCTCTCACCTCCTAGTGTGGCTGCCCCGTCCCGCCCTATTTTTTATGCGGGCTTTTGCGGGCATGGGAATTAACATAAATTTTGCATTTTTAGGCTTAAAACGTGTAGTGCCCGCAGACTTAGCCCGCCCTGCTCTCACTTTTTATGGGGCGGTCCAAGATTTTAGGCCCGCACCCTTAACTATGATCACTCCGCCCCGTTTTCTTGCGGACTTTTGCAGGACGGGCCTAAACGGGGAGGGCATGCCCGTTTGCCAACCCTACCTAGAACCAGCTCCTCGAATCCAATCCCCACCATAGGATTGAGGCTCACCAAAATGCATCATCGTCCATGTAACACCCTTCTAAACCCCGCGGAAAATTTAACAAAAATCAGAGTAAAACATGAAGAAGGGTATTACAACTCCAACAAAGTAAACAAAGATTCATGTCATGCCATAAAGGAACGATAAACCAAAAATTATTCAGATATCATGTTAACACAGCGGAATATTCTTAACAACTGAATAATTAAACATCCAGAGTCGGAGACTCATGATCCAACCATAAACCATAAACAAAACAAGGATTTATCAACCAATCCTAAAATAAAGTTCCCAGTGTTACACGACCAGAGCATGACACAGACCCAACTGACTCTAACGAATTACTTGACGAGCTAATCCTCACCAAGTACACAAGCTACTCCTCAATCTGAAAAAATAACAACAGTAAGGGTGAGTTTCATTCGCATTAACAAATGTTATAGGAATATAAACAATACAACTTCATTCATACATTATTCACCCAAATTCAATTATATTCAGATAGTATAGCAACATTCATCAGATACAATCATCCATACCAATTACACACAAATTATAACATTGGACTACTTCCATTCATGTTACAATTATACACAACAACCTAATGCAATGCAACTAAATGCATGTGGTACCAAACATGGGATAACCCACCTCACCGATCCACCACCATAAAGATTCGGCTACTTCTCTCACCAATTCCACACAATGGGAATTAGCTACCGCTGTCCCACCACCATAAGGGATACAGCCCATAACATGATTATGAAATGCATGCATCACATACCGCATGCTAATCATCAATACCAAACAACTGAAAAATCATAATCATCAATCGATGCAATAACAATAGCCACACAATAGTTATGCTATTTTTTTTTCCAACCATCTCAAATATACATTTTACATCAGCAACACATGTATATTAATCATCAATCACAATCAAGACGAGTTAATAGTCAAAACATTCACCAGTGCATTTGTACGCATAAACCAACACAACCAATTAAATCAAGTGTTTTAAAATAAAATCGAGTCACAACTCAAACACTATTTTATTGCATAAATCGCTTAATTAGCTTCACTGTGCTCGAAACGACACATCAAACGGACTAACAGTTAAAAAGTTATGCATCGTTAAACTTTAAAAAAAGTCCCAAACATCAACAGCACGCGGCGCCAACTTGGTTCGCGGCGCCAACTGAGCGTTCCAAAAATCCTTGGCTCTCTGCCAAGCTATTCGCGGCGCAAACACCTGTACGCGACGCGAAACGAGAAAAAGTTACGCCTTCGCGGCGCCAACACTGTGCACGCGGCGCGACCTGTGCTTATCACAACATCCTGGCATTCTGCCCACCTGTTTGCGGCGCCAACCCTGTGCACGCGGCGTGAACCGGCGATTTCAGAAACCCCAACCTGCAGAAAACAGCATTCTATACATCCCAAATGCCCTCAAAATCATACCAGTACGAATTTCTGAAAATAAACCACACATACAACATAATTTGCACATTTACACATACTTCTAATCAAGCTTAACATCATTATTCAACACCAATCATCATTCACAACATAAATTGAACCAAAGTTCTATAAACCCCAAAACCCCAAACCCGACATACAATCCACTTCAGAATCCTAACATACAAACTCTATTGAATCATTCATACAACCCATAATAGAGGTTAATAAGAAGAATCCCCCCTTACCTCGATGTCGAATTCTTGGATGCCCTTGCTCTTCTCCCAATTTCACGTTAAGCTCTTTTCTTCTCCCTTTTGGTTCTCTTTTCACAAAATCCTCCTCTTTTCTATTTTATGAAAATATAACCTTATTTTAGTAAAAGGCTTTGCAACTGACACACCCCCCAATTGCTACTTGCGACACTGGCCCATTAGCTTCATCAATCCATATTTCTCAAATAATTCAATTAATTCTAATATTTAATTAAAAAAATTAATTAAATTAAATAAAGAAATTTATGGGGTGTTACAATCCTCCCCCACTAGAAAAGTTTTCGTCCTCGAAAACATACCTTAGGCAAAGAGTTCCGGGTAGGAGTCCTTCATCTGGCTCTCCAATTCCCATGTAACATTTCCAACGACTGGTCCTCCCCAAGCTACTCTGACCAACGCTATCTCCTTGCCACGCAATTGTTTCACCTTCCGATCTTCAATTCTCATAGGCAAAGCTTCAACTGTCAGATTATCCTTTACCTGTACATCATCCACGTGGATCACATGCGACGGATCAGCAATGTATTTCCTCAACTGCGACACATGGAATACATCATGCAGATTTGCAAGCGTCGGTGGCAACGCAATGCGATACGCCACATCTCCTACTCTTTCTAAAATTTGAAACGGACCAATAAAACGCGGAGTCAACTTCCTTGACTTTAGAGCTCGTCCGATACCAGTCATAGGAGTAACTCTCATAAACACGTGATCTCCTTCTTGAAATTCAAGTGTTCTCCGCCTCTTGTCATGATAACTCTTCTGACAACTTTGAGAAGCCTTCATCTTTTCCTGAATCATCTTAATCTTTTCCGTCGTTTCTTGAACAATTTCTGGTCCAATCACCGCACTTTCGCCAGATTCATACCAACATAAAGGCGTCCTACACCTCCGACCATACAAAGCTTCAAACGGAGCCATACCAATACTCGAGTGAAAGCTATTATTGTAGGTAAATTCGATCAAGGGTAGATAACTATCCCAAGTACCACCTTTTTCTAACACACAAGCACGCAACAAATCTTCTAGCAATTAAATAGTTCTTTCTGTCTGTCCATCCGTCTGCGGATGATAAGCAGAACTCAATCTCAGCTTAGTACCCAAAGCCTTCTGCAAACCTTCCCAAAATTTGGATGTAACCTTGGATCTCTATCTGACACGATACTCGAAGGAATACCATGTAAACTCACTATCTTCTCAATGTACAATTGAGCCAGCTTCTCCATCGGGTAATCCATTCTCATTGGTATAAAATGAGCAAACTTTATCAACCTATCCACAATAACCCAAATGGCTTCATAGTTCTTCACCGTCTTCGGCAAACCAGAAACAAAATCCATAGATATACTATTCCACTTCCATTCTGGAATAAATAACGGTTGCATAGCTCCATACGGTTTCTGATGCTCAATCTTCGACTTCTGGCAAGTCAAACAAGCATAGACAAATTCAGCTATTTCCTTTTTCATTCCAGGCCACCAAAACAGCTTCTTTAAATCATGATACATCTTGGTAGCACCAGGATGAATACTCAATCCACTACGATGTCCTTCTTCGAGAATACTCTTCCTCAATTCGGAAACATTAGGAACACAAACACGATTACCAAACCTTATAATACCATTCCCGTCGATTTTGAATTCACCTCCCTTGCCTTGGTTAATCAGAGTCAACTTATCCACCAACTCTACATCAGCTTTCTGACCCTCTTGAATTTCTTCCAGAATACCACTAGTCAGTTTCAACATACCCAACATAATACTGACAGGAGTGTCTTCGCATACTAAACTCAAATCTCTGAATTGTTCAATTAAATCCAATTCTCTTACCATCAGCATAGACATATGCAAGGACTTCCTACTCAAAGCATCGTCAACCACGTTTGCTTTACCCGGATGGTAATTCAGTCCAAAATCATAAACCTTGAGGAACTCTAACCACCTTCTTTGCCTCATATTCAGCTCTTTTTGATCAAAGAGATACTTCAGGCTCTTGTGATCACTAAACACTTCAAACCTCGAACCATACAGATAATGTCTCCACAATTTCAACACAAATACCACTGCTGCCAACTCTAAGTCATGAGTTGGATAGTTTCTCTCATGCACTTTGAGTTGTCTCGACGCATAAACGACTACCTGTTGATTCTGCATTAGTACACCTCCTAGTCCCAACAACGAAGCATCACAATATACAACAAAAGATTCCGCCGGATTCGGCAAAATCAAGATCGGCGCACTAGTCAACTTCTTCTTCAACTCTTGGAATCCTTCTTCACATTTCGAATCCCAGATGAATGCTTGACCCTTCCTAGTCAACTTAGTTAACGACAACGCTAACTTTGAAAAACCTTCAATGAACTTTCTATAGTAACCCGCAAGACCAAGGAAACTACGGATTTCGGAAACTGACTTCGGAGCTTCCCATTGAGACACTGCTTCTACTTTAGTTGGGTCAACGACAATACCATCTTTAGAAATTACATGCCCAAGAAAGCTTACTTCACTTAGCCAGAACTCACACTTTGACATTTTCGCATAAAGTTTCTTTTTCTTCAGTCGTTCTAATACCACCCTTAGATGCTCTGCATGTTCTTCTTCACTCTTAGAATATATTAGAATATCATCGATAAATACCACCACGAACTGATCCAGGTAAGGATGAAAGATCCTATTCATATACTCCATGAAAACACCTGGCGCATTAGTTACTCCAAATGGCATCACTGTATACTCGTAATGACCATACCTTGTTCTAAATGCCGTTTTCTGAATATCGTCCGTCTTCACCCGAATCTGATGATATCCCGACCTCAAGTCAATTTTGCTGAACACACTCGCACCAACCAATTGATCCATCAAATCACCAATCCTCGGTAAGAAATACCGATTCTTGATAGTAACTTTATTCAGCTGTCTATAATCCACACACAATCTCATAGAGCCTTCTTTCTTCTTTACTAACAACACCGGCGCACCCCACGGCGACACACTAGGACGAATGAATTCTTTTTCCAGTAATTCTTCTAGCTGATTCTTCAACTCTGCTAACTCAGATGCCGACATACGATACGGCGCCATCGACACAGGACTAGTTCCAGGAACTAACTCAATAGCAAATTCTACCTCCCTCTCTGGCGCTAACTCTCTTACATCTTTTGGAAAGACTTCTGGAAATTCACATACTACCGGTAAGTCACTACTCACCACTTTCTTCTTCACTTCCATGGATGCAACCAACATAAACACGGCAGCCCCGTCCTTCATGGCTTCGCCCAATTCATACCCAGGATGACATCAAGTTGTTCCAACGGAAGGCACACTAAGTCCATTCCAAACTCTCTACCAAAAATATCAATTGGACAGTTCAAACAGGCAAACGAAGTAGTCACTGAACCCGACGCAGGAGTGTCAATGATCATACTTCCATGAATATCAGATATTTCCAAGTTCATACGTTTAACACAATCCAACGAAATAAACGAGTGAGTTTCTCCAGTATCTATTATTGCAATTAACGGAGTGCCATGGATGAAACACGTACCTTTAATCAATCGATCCTCTGGAGTAGTCTCTGAACCTGATAAAGCGAAAACTTTACCCCCATCTTGATTCTTCTTTGGCTTAGGACACTGTGGACTAATATGGCCCTCTTCACCACAGTTATAACAAGTCACAGTCCTTCCCTTGCAGTCAACAGCAATGTGGCCTGCTTTACCACACCTGTAGCACTTCTTCTCTTCGCTTTTGCACTCGTGAACATGATGTCCCGGTTCCCCACACTTAAAGCACTTAACAGGAGCACTAGAGTCTCCCCCACTAGGCTTCTTCCAATCTCCAGCTTTATAATTACCTCTACCATATAGTTTACCATGGTCCATAGGCTTCTTCCCTTTCTTGTCAACTAACTCACGGGAGTGAGATGACTTCAGCTTGAGGTTATCCTCTTCATAGATTCTACTACAATCTACTAAATCAATAAACCGACGAATCCTTTGATACCTGATTCCCTGCTTAATTTCATCACGAAGACCATTCTCGAACTTAACACATTTCGAAAATTCGCTCGCTTCATCATTGTTATAGTGGACATAGTACTTGGCCAGCTCGACAAACTTTGAAGCATATTCCGGTACCGTCACGTTACCTTGTGTCAGCTCCAAAAACTCAACTTCTTTCTTGCCCCGAATATCCTCAGGAAAGTACCTCCTCAGGAATTCTCGCCTGAATACAGCCCAAGTAATCGCTACACCTGCAGATTCAAGCTCATCCCTACTAGCCATCCACCAATCATCAGCTTCTTCAGACAGCATGTGAGTTCCATACCTCACTTTCAGGTTTTCAGCATAATCGATCACTCTAAAGATCCTTTCAATTTCCTTCAGCCACCTCTGAGCGCCTTCGGGATCGTGCGTGCCTTTGAACAACGAAGGATTGTTCCTCTGAAAACTGTTCAGCTGCCTGTCAGCACCAATACCAGCTCCATTGGCATTCCCTCCCAATACACCAGCAATCATGCCCAGAGTCTCAGCAATCGCGTCGTCATTTCTTCCTCCTCTTTCGGCCATTGTTCTGCTAAATATCAGACAATATTCATTAGAACAAGAAGTATCGACAGTGTCAACCTTACACTAATCGTATACGAAGGATTAACCGACACTAAGACTCTGACTCAAACGACCGACTATGCTCTGATACCACTATTGTAACACCCTTTTAAACCCCGCGGAAAATTTAACAAAAATCAGAGTAAAACATGAAGAAGGGTATTACAACTCCAACAAAGTAAACAAAGATTCATGTCATGCCATAAAGGAACGATAAACCAAAAATTATTCAGATATCATGTTAACACAGCGGAATATTCTTAACAACTGAATAATTAAACATCCAGAGTCGGAGACTCATGATCCAACCATAAACCATAAACAAAACAAGGATTTATCAACCAATCCTAAAATAAAGTTCCCAGTGTTATACGACCAGAGCATGACACAGACCCAACTGACTCTAACGAATTACTTGACGAGCTAATCCTCACCAAGTACACAAGCTACTCCTCAATCTGAAAAAATAACAACAGTAAGGGTGAGTTTCATTCGCATTAACAAATGTTATAGGAATATAAACAATACAACTTCATTCATACATTATTCACCCAAATTCAATTATATTCAGATAGTATAGCAACATTCATCAGATACAATCATCCATACCAATTACACACAAATTATAACATTGGACTACTTCCATTCATGTTACAATTATACACAACAACCTAATGCAATGCAACTAAATGCATGTGGTACCAAACATGGGATAACCCACCTCACCGATCCACCACCATAAAGATTCGGCTACTTCTCTCACCAATTCCACACAATGGGAATTAGCTACCGCTGTCCCACCACCATAAGGGATACAGCCCATAACATGATTATGAAATGCATGCATCACATACCGCTTGCTAATCATCAATACCAAACAACTGAACAATCATAATCATCAACCGATGCAATAACAATAGCCACATAATAGTTATGCTATTTTTTTCCAACCATCTCAAATATACATTTTACATCAGCAACACATGTATATTAATCATCAATCACAATCAAGACGAGTTAATAGTCAAAACATTCACCAGTGCATTTGTACGCATAAACCACCACAACCAATTAAATTAAGTGTTTTAAAATAAAATCGAGTCACAACTCAAACACTATTTTATTGCATAAATCGCTTAATTAGCTTCACTGTGCTCGAAACGGCACATCAAACGGACCAACAGTTAAAAAGTTATGCATCATTAAACTTTAAAAAAAGTCCCAAACATCAACAGCACGCGGCGCCAACTTGGTTCGCGGCGCGAACTGAGCGTTCCAAAAATCCTTGGCTCTCTGCCAAGCTATTCGCGGCGCAAACACTTGTACGCGACGCGAAACGAGAAAAAGTTACGCCTTTGCGGCGCAAACACTGTGCACGCGGCGCGACTTGTGCGTATCACAACATCCTGGCATTTTGCCCACCTGTTCGCGGCGCCAACCCTGTGCACGCGGCGCGAACTGGCGATTTCTGAAACCCCAACCTGCAGAAAACAGCATTCTATACATCCCAAATGCCCTCAAAATCATACCAGTACGAATTTTAGAAAATAAACCACACATACAACATAATTTGCACATTTACACATACTTCTAATCAAGCTTAACATCATTATTCAACACCAATCATCATTCACAACATAAATTGAACCAAAGTTCTATAAACCCCAAAACCCCAAACCCGACATACAATCCAATTCAGAATCCTAACATACAAGCTCTATTGAATCATTCATACAACCCATAATAGAGGTTAATGAGAAGAATCCCCCCTTACCTCGATGTCGAATTCTTGGATGCCCTTGCTCTTCTCCCAATTTCACGTTCAGCTCTTTTCTTCTCCCTTTTGGTTCTCTTTTCACAAAATCCTCCTCTTTTCTATTTTATGAAAATATAACCTTATTTTAGTAAAAGGCTTTGCAACTGACACCCCCCCAATTGCTACTTGTGACACTGGCCCATTAGCGTCATCAATCCATATTTCTCAAATAATTCAATTAATTCTAATATTTAATTAAAAAAATTAATTAAATTAAATAAAGAAATTTATGGGGTGTTACAGTCCAAACGCCATGATGTATTATATAGACATGCAGCAACAACAACAACAATGTACAATGACTCTTACCTTAGTCAATGTACCATGTCAATGCTGGCCATCACACACCAAATACATGCTATAAACATCCTACAGCAACACTATAATAATATATCAAGCAGCAACAATGCGTTCACACATTCCACACGACAACATACAACTACACACCATACAACGCCATCACACATAATTTTAATCATTTTCTGAAAGTGAAAATATTTTTAAATGAAAGTTCATTGCACCAGTTAGAACGGGGCCTCAATCGGACACCCGAAGCTCAAGTTATGAATTTTTGAAGTTTTACAAAATTTTGTCTGAACAACGGTAACGGGTTTTATTAAACCATGTATCCAATTACATCAATTCCCATAGCTGAGTACAAAAAATTTCACTGATGTAACTAGTTACATCATTTCATTTAACTGGTACATGCTGCCAGAATGCCCATTTTCATAATTTTTAGAAAATGTAACTGGTTACCTCAAACCATGTAACTGAGTACACAAATTTCCACTAATGTAACCGGTTACATCAATCCATGTAACCGGTTACATGCTTCCATAATGCCTATTTTGACATTTTTTAAATAATATAACAAGTTACATCAAACCATGTAATCGTTTACATGCAGAAAAAAATCAATTTTCTACAATTCTCAGTGGTACGAAAACCAGTCCCCAAAATCTTCCAAAACTCTTTTTTTTTTAGAGAAATCACATACTAAAACTCTACAATCTAATTCACAACAGCATACCAATTCTCAAATGTTTACCAACCACAACAACCATCTAGTCATACAATCAACACATTACATACATCAATTTCGTTCTACACCTAAAAGAGATGAACACAGCATGAAGAAAAACATTCCAACAATGGCAATCATAATTTCCAACCTAAAAATCATTATGCAAACCCTTATAGAATTGGAACCCCACTCTTACCTTGATATTTCTTAGTAATGACTCTTCAACCTTTAACAATGGAGTCTTCTCTTCAACTCTAGTTTTCTTTTCTCTTTTTTTTCTCACAGTTTTTCTATTCCAAAACACTTTTTCCTCTCTTATTATTTTATTATTACTATTATTTACTTCCACCAATTATAATAATACTAATAATAATAATAATAATAATAATAATAATAATAATAATAATAATAATAATAATAATACTTATTCATTTAACAAAATATTTAATTAATATCAATATATATTATCTAACTAATTAATTATTAACTACTATTGCTAATTAGCTCTACTCACCACACCATCCATCTCTACATTATTACTCGCACACCCTTAACACCTATAATTATATTTTCTAAGGTTATCATCCTACACTAAAGGACTCTCCAATACACCAAAATATCAATCACACAACAAAATCACCAAATATCCATTATTAATTTACGAAAAATAATTTAAATTAAATCGAAGCGTTACAACACAAATTCATTGATACTATATATTATTGAAATATTTTTATTTTGAAATAAAAATATAATTTAAGTGAAATATTTTTATCCTCTTTTTAAATACATATAAAAACATTTTTAAATTTAGCACAAAGTAATCATAATAATAATAATAATAATAATAATAATAATAATAATAATAATAAATAAATAAAATTGATTTTATTTCTTCTTCAATCACATGATTATATTAAATTCAACAAAATAATAAAAGTAATAATAATTTCATGTTTGACAAAATAATAATAATAATAATAATAATAATAATAATAATAATAATAATAATAATAATAATAGTTTTAGATTAAAAAATGATAATATATAAGTAATTTTGATCATTATTAACACATACAGATATTCATGGATACGAGTATCATCAAATCTATATTTGTATCCATGAATTAACAAGTAGTGAAAAATCCGTTAATTTTATTCGTAGATAGCCAATAAATCTTCAAATTAGTATCTATGACGGATTTTACCCGTAGATGCCTATGTACGAAAATTTGTTGTCATCCTTAATTATATCCACTAAATACTAATTAATTTGTTTATTTTAAATCATTTCTAATAAATTTTTTGCATAACTAATTAATGGCTAATTTAATTCATACCTAATTTATTTCAATAATCCAATTTATTTCTCTATTCTTACGAAAACCGAATTTGGCATAAATATTTGAAGTGACAACATATATTACCTTTTTTTTTCATTTTAATTTGAATTCATATAATTATATTATTATACAAATAATTTGTGGAGATTTTAGTTTTAACATAAATTGTTTCAATACTTTTAAGATTTTTAATTCTTTTTTTATTCTTAATATTCTCTTTCTATTTTAAAAAAAAAATATTTACTTGTCATAAATATTTTGACTACGTGGCCACTTCGTAACGGTCACTGGGAGTCGTTGGGCCTAAGTAAATTAGGCTTTCTCGGCTAGTTAAGTGGTTTGGGCCTGCTCGGCCTAAAGGTTAGCGTTGGGCCTGCTCGGCCCAGTCCGGAACAGGAGCCCCCTAAGTTGTTGTTCTCGTGGGAGCGACGACTTTTGCTAAAGGGCTTGGCCGAGTACGTGCCCGAGCGTATGCCCGTGGTGAATTAGGATCTCCAAGTTGGGAAACGTCCTTGACTCAAAAAGAGCAGAATTTCCTCAGAGGAAAGCCGTTCTGGTCGAGAAGACGGAGGGCACAGGGAGCGTGATGTTTTAGGTCGAGGAGATGGAAGGCGTAACATTGGACGCGATTGTTGGTCCAGAATGCGAAACGTTTCGATTCAGCGTGTCAGGCTTTAGCCGACATGTGGCAGTCACCGGGGGCGCCATTATTACCTAGAGCCGCCTTTTGGCCTAGGCAATGATGCCTTTTGAGCTTCCTAGGAAATCATGACGCCTTTCCCGTTTCCCCGTGTCCTTCCCTATATAAAGAGTGGGGAGGCCACTCATTTGTTACTTTACTCAAAGAATTCTCCCAAGGTTCGCTCAGAGATTTCGTCTTCTTCAGCTTTGTGATCTCCATCCGCCTTCTTTCAAATCACGTAAGTGCTCCTCTTTCCCTTCTTTATTTGTATCCATCTGGTAGTTTTTGTCAAGGAATTAGGAGATCTAGCGATGAGTTTGGCGAGCAGATTGCGAGTAAATGGATGTTTTTGTACACGTGTGTCAGGCACATATTAAGTGGGACGAGGAAAAATATGTGTGTGTCGAGTGCGTCTTGAGTGTGACGAGGGGAAAACTTTGGGAAAGTATTGCATTTCTGATCGCGCTTTTAAATTTTTAGGTCACAGGTTGATCGAGACGAGGAGATCGTCTAGAGAGAGTGAGGCTTTCTCGAGCGTATTTTAAATTTTCCGCAGAGGGCTAGTGGCGTCAGTAGGCGTTTGTAACACGGTGGGAGAACTAACTTTTTGAAATGTTGCGGATAGCAAGAGTCACCACCAACTTTTATTTTATCCAATTTACTGAAAGGCTAAAAGAACAGAAAAAACCTTTTTTAAAAGACTTTGAGTTCGGGGGGTAGGTTATACAAAGGGAAGGTGTAAGCACCCTTTGTATCCATGGTTATCCATGGGCTCTTAATTGCTTAGCTCACTTTTGTTTTCAAAACGTTTGAAGGTGTGAATAGTAAAAACTTTGTTAAGGACTTTAGCTTGTAAATAAGCGTAGCCTTGTTTTTGAAAGTATTTGAAAAGATAGTGCGAAAAAAAATATATTTTTGAATTTAAATCAGAGCAAGCAATTAGTAGCAACTCCCTAATTTTAAGATTTCTGTTCTTTAAGCTTTTCAGTTTGAAAGGGCTATCCATACCATAAAGAGGGCAAGTAGTCCTTTCATTGGATTTGAAAAGAGTTATCAAAGTTATCGTTCGCCATGAGACTGTCCCTACCATAAAGAGGGAAGGTAATCTCAGGGAAGGATATAATAGTCATTAATCTTTTTAGGCAACAGGCGAGGATACCTTAGCAATGGGGACAATCATCATTTATAAGGCAACCTCGAGGGACAAAATTGTAAATGCAAGCTTCTCAAGCATAGTGTGTTTTGATGAAGACAATATGGACATCAAGCTTTTATAAAGGATGTGCAAAAAGAATTTCAAGTATCAAGCAAAAATACATCATTTCAAAGTCTTGAAGAATTTGTGAAGATTCAAGGATCAAGCTAAAATGTCAAAGGTATAAACAATACTCACTTTGACATATAATTGTTCACAAATATATTTTCATGCATATCATAATCATACTACAAAGTGTCATTCCTCAAAAGTTCATTTAAAACCTTTTTCATAGTTAAAATTCAAAATAAAGGTTTTAGGAACCGGGTTGTCCCTATGGGGGAACCGGTTCCCAGCATTCTCAATTTTCAGCATTCTGTGGTTTACTATGGGGAACCGGGTTGTCCCTATGCAGGAACCGGTTCCCACGTTCAAAATTCAAATTTTCTGCTGTAACGTTCAGCAGGAACCGGGTTGTCCCAGGCAGGAACCGGTTCCTACTGAACCAGTGTGTTTTTTCATTGCATGATCTTATTCAAACGAATTCTTTTTCATACCACTTGATCATTGCATTGTTTCATGGAAATATAACCATTCAAAGAGGTGTTTAACACACTATATATTCTACATATTTCAAAATCATTATTCACCTTCTTCATTAACAATTCATACTCATAAATTTCATTATTTCCAAGTGTCCACAAACCAGAATTTCTATATGAAACTTTCTACACACATTTTCATAGAGAATTCATTCAAATTTTCATGCATACATTATTGTGAACACTTATATTCAGTTTGAGAATTGTTTATTTGAAGAAGAAGATCAATCCAAGATTGATAGTGCTATACAAACTTCATCTAAATCTCTTGTAAAAGTTCAAAGAAAATTATCTCCTTACTATCCAGGATTGTTGGAAGTAAGTGGTGTGTTTGAAGAGGATTGTTCTTCATTCACATTAGTGTTGATTGATCTTAAAGGTGTTAAGAACCTTTGATCACCCTATAGGTTAGATAGTAGGCATAGGCTTGTACAATAATTCTAACTATAGTGAAATCTCTTTCATGTTTGAAAGGGGACTGGAGTACTCTCGGATTGTGAGGGGAACTAGTATATATCGTTGCGTTCTTTATTTTCCGCACTTTATTGCATTCATCAGCATTACCAAAGAAAAGAAAAGAACCTTACAAAAACCTTCAAACACTTAACCAAAAAATTATTAGAAGTATTCTCATAAAACCGATTAAATTTTTGAAAACCTAATTCACCCCCCCCTCTTAGGCGCAATCTTATACTTACATTTGGCATCAGAGCAAGTTATAGGTAACTTGTTCCTAAAGATCCAGAATGGCTTCCGCAAATCAAAGACCGGTTTTCAAAGATGGTGGTTCTAACAACAAGCCTCCATTGTTTTGTGGTGAATATTTTGACTTTTGGAAAATCCAAATGAAGGCTCATCTAGAAGCACAAGGAGAAGAAGTTTGGGAGGCTGTCCTACAAGGTCCTCATGTTCCTACAACGGTCGTTAATGGTGTTGGATCGGAGAAACCTAAAGCGTCATGGGATGATAATGATAGAAAAAGGGTTCTTGCTGACAAAAAGGCGATCAATCTTCTTCATGGTGCTCTTAGTATGGATGAATTCTTCCGAATATCAACATGTACAACATCAAAGGAAATTTGGGATACTCTTGTAGAAACTCATGAAGGTACCGCTGAAGTTAAAAGATCAAGGTTGAATACTTTAAGCCAAGAGTACGAATTGTTTAGAATGAAGCCCGAAGAAACTATTCTCGATTTGCAAAAACGATTCGTACATTTGACAAATCACTTGAAGGCACTTGGTAAGACTCTTACTACCGAAGAACTTAATCTTAAAGTGCTCAGATCTTTGACAAGGGAGTGGCAACCAAAAGTGACGGCGATATCCGAAAAGAAGGATTTATCAAAACTTACTTCAGAATTTGGTCCTTTTGAAGATTCTCCTTTGCTATACGACATATAAGTCACGATGTTCGTTACACTTGTAAAATTTGGTCTTTTGGAAGATTTTCGTGTGCTATACTACATAAAAGTCACGAAGTTCGTTAAACTTGCAAATTTTAATATTTTGGAAGATTTTCGTATGCTATACTACATAAAAGTCACGAAGTTCGTCAAACTTGTAAATTTTGGTAGTTTGGAAGATTTTTGTGTAATATATTACATAAAGTCACGGAGTTCGTTAAACTTGCATATATTGGTATTTTGGAAAATTTCTGTGTACTAAACTACATAAAATTCACGAAGTGCATTAAACTTGCTTACATTATTATTTTGGAAGATTTTCGTGTGCTATATACGACATAAAATTCACGAAATTTGTTAAACTGACAAATTTTGGTATTTTGGAAGATTTTCGTGTGCTATATTGCATAAAAGTCACGAAGTTTGTTAAAATTACATACATTGGTATTTTGAAAGATTTTTGTGTTCTATACTACATAAAAATTCAAGAGGTTTCTTAAACTTTCAAAATTTGGTCTTTTGGAAGATTTTCGTGTGCTATACTATATAATAGTCACGAAGTTCGTTAAACTTGTAAATTTTGGTACTTTTGAAATTTTTTGTAAGCTATACTACATAAAAGTCACGAAAAACGTTAAACTTGCATATATTGGTATTTTGGAAGATTTTTATGTTTTAAACTACATAAAAGTCACGGAGTTCATTAAACTAGCATACATTTTGATTTTGTAAGATTTCCGTGTGCTATATACTACATAAAAGTCATGAAATTTGTTAAACTTGCAAATTTTGGTATTTTGGAAGATTTTCGTGTGCTATATATTGCATAAAAGTCACGAAATTCGTTAAACTTACATACATTGGTATTTTTGATGATTTTCATACGCTATAATACATAAAAGTCACGAAGTTTGTTAAACTTGCAAAATTTGGTCTTTTGGAAGATTTTCCGTGTGCTACTACATAAAAGTCACGAAGTTAGTTAAACTTTCAAAATTTGGTCCTTTTGAATATTTTCGTGTGCTATACTACATATAAGTCACGAAGTTCGTTAAACTTGCAAATTTTGGTATTTTGGAATATTTTCGTGTGCTATAGTACATAAAAGACACGAAGTTCGTTAAACTTGCAAATTTTGGTATTTTGGAAGATTTTCGTGTTCTGTACTACATAAAAGTACGAAGTTTGTTAAACTTGCATACATTTTTATTTTGGAAGATTTTCGTGTGCTATATACTACATAAAAGTCACGAAATTTGTTAAACTTGCAAATTTTGGTATTTTGGAAGATTTTTGTGTGCTATATTGCGTAATAGTCACGTAGTTCGTTAAACTTACATACATTGGTATTTTTGAAGATTTTTGTATGATATCATACATAAAAGTCACGAAGTTTGTTAAACTTGCAAAATTTGGTCTTTTGGAAGATTTTTCGTGTGCTACTACATAAAAGTCACAAAGTATGTTAAACTTTCAGAATTTGGTCCCTTTGAAGATTCTCCTTTGCTATACGACATATAAGTCACGATGTTCGTTACACTTGTAAAATTTGGTCTTTTGGAAGATTTTCGTGTGCTATACTATATAATAGTCACGAAGTTCGTTAAACTTGTAAATTTTAATATTTTGGAAGATTTTCGTATGCTATACTACATAAAAGTCACGAAGTTCGTTAAACTAACAAATTTTGGTAGTTTGGAAGATTTTTGTGTAATATACTACATAAAAGTCACGAAAAACGTTAAACTTGCATATATTGGTATTTTGGAAGATTTTCATGTTCTATACTACGTAAAAGTCACGAAGTTCATTAAACTTGCATACATTTTTATTTTGTAAGATTTCTGTGTGCTATATATACATAAAAGTCATGAAATTTGTTAAACTTGCAAATTTTGGTATTTTGGAAGATTTTCGTGTGCTATATATTGCATAAAAGTCACGAAATTCGTTAAACTTACATACATTGGTATTTTTGATGATTTTCGTACGCTATAATACATAAAAGTCACGAAGTTTGTTAAACTTGCAAAATTTGGTCTTTTGGAAGATTTTTCGTGTGCTACTACATAAAAGTCACGAAGTTAGTTAAACTTTCAAAATTTGGTCCTTTTGAAGATTTTCGTGTGCTATACTAAATATAAGTCACGAAGTTCGTTAAACTTGCAAATTTTGGTATTTTAGAAGATTTTCGTGTGCTATAGTACATAAAAGACACGAAGTTCGTTAAACTTGCAAATTTTGGTATTTTGGAAGATTTTCGTGTTCTGTACTACATAAAAGTCACGAAGTTCGTTAAACTTGCATACATTTTTATTTTGGAAGATTTTCGTGTGCTATATATACTACATAAAGGTCACAAAATTTGTTAAACTTGCAAATTTTGGTATTTTGAAAGATTTTTGTGTGCTATATTGCGTAATAGTCACGAAGTTTGTTAAACTTACATACATTGGTATTTTTGAAGATTTTCTTATGATATCATACATAAAAGTCACGAAGTTTGTTAAACTTGCAAAATTTGGTCTTTTGGAAGATTTTTCGTGTGCTACTACATAAAAGTCACGAAGTTAGTTAAACTTTCAGAATTTGGTCCTTTTGAAGATTCTCCTTTGCTATACGACATATAAGTCACGATGTTCATTACACTTGTAAAATTTGGTCTTTTGGAAGATTTTCGTGTGCTATACTACATAAAAGTCACGAAATTCGTTAAACTTGCAAATTTTAATATTTTGGAAGATTTTCGTATGCTATACTACATAAAAGTCACGAAGTTCGTTAAACTTGTAAATTTTGGTAGTTTGGAAGATTTTTGTGTAATATATTACATAAAGTCACGGAGTTCGTTAAACTTGCATATATTGGTATTTTGGAAAATTTCTGTGTACTAAACTACATAAAATTCACGAAGTGCATTAAACTTGCTTACATTATTATTTTGGAAGATTTTCGTGTGCTATATACGACATAAAATTCACGAAATTTGTTAAACTGACAAATTTTGGTATTTTGGAAGATTTTCGTGTGCTATATTGCATAAAAGTCACGAAGTTTGTTAAAATTACATACATTGGTATTTTGAAAGATTTTTGTGTTCTATACTACATAAAAATTCAAGAGGTTTCTTAAACTTTCAAAATTTGGTCTTTTGGAAGATTTTCGTGTGCTATACTATATAATAGTCACGAAGTTCGTTAAACTTGTAAATTTTGGTACTTTTGAAATTTTTTGTAAGCTATACTACATAAAAGTCACGAAAAACGTTAAACTTGCATATATTGGTATTTTGGAAGATTTTTATGTTTTATACTACATAAAAGTCACGGAGTTCATTAAACTAGCATACATTTTGATTTTGTAAGATTTCCGTGTGCTATATACTACATAAAAGTCATGAAATTTGTTAAACTTGCAAATTTTGGTATTTTGGAAGATTTTCGTGTGCTATATATTGCATAAAAGTCACGAAATTCGTTAAACTTACATACATTGGTATTTTTGATGATTTTCATACGCTATAATACATAAAAGTCACGAAGTTTGTTAAACTTGCAACATTTGGTCTTTTGGAAGATTTTTCGTGTGCTACTACATAAAAGTCACGAAGTTAGTTAAACTTTCAAAATTTGGTCCTTTTGAAGATTTTTCGTGTGCTATACTACATATAAGTCACGAAGTTCGTTAAACTTGCAAATTTTGGTATTTTAGAAGATTTTCGTGTGCTATAGTACATAAAAGACACGAAGCTCGTTAAACTTGCAAATTTTGGTATTTTGGAAGATTTTCGTGTTCTGTACTACATAAAAGTCACGAAGTTCGTTAAACTTGCATACATTTTTATTTTGGAAGATTTTCGTGTGCTATATATACTACATAAAGGTCACAAAATTTGTTAAACTTGCAAATTTTGGTATTTTGAAAGATTTTTGTGTGCTATATTGCGTAATAGTCACGAAGTTTGTTAAACTTACATACATTGGTATTTTTGAAGATTTTCTTATGATATCATACATAAAAGTCACGAAGCTTGTTAAACTTGCAAAATTTGGTCTTTTGGAAGATTTTTCGTGTGCTACTACATAAAAGTCACGAAGTTAGTTAAACTTTCAGAATTTGGTCCTTTTGAAGATTCTCCTTTGCTATACGACATATAAGTCACGATGTTCGTTACACTTGTAAAATTTGGTCTTTTGGAAGATTTTCGTGTGCTATACTACATAAAAGTCACGAAATTCGTTAAACTTGCAAATTTTAATATTTTGGAAGATTTTCGTATGCTATACTACATAAAAGTCACGAAGTTCGTTAAACTTGTAAATTTTGGTAGTTTGGAAGATTTTTGTGTAATATATTACATAAAGTCACGGAGTTCGTTAAACTTGCATATATTGGTATTTTGGAAAATTTCTGTGTACTAAACTACATAAAATTCACGAAGTGCATTAAACTTGCTTACATTATTATTTTGGAAGATTTTCGTGTGCTATATACGACATAAAATTCACGAAATTTGTTAAACTGACAAATTTTGGTATTTTGGAAGATTTTCGTGTGCTATATTGCATAAAAGTCACGAAGTTTGTTAAAATTACATACATTGGTATTTTGAAAGATTTTTGTGTTCTATACTACATAAAAATTCAAGAGGTTTCTTAAACTTTCAAAATTCGGTCTTTTGGAAGATTTTCGTGTGCTATACTATATAATAGTCACGAAGTTCGTTAAACTTGTAAATTTTGGTACTTTTGAAATTTTTTGTAAGCTATACTACATAAAAGTCACGAAAAACGTTAAACTTGCATATATTGGTATTTTGGAAGATTTTTATGTTTTATACTACATAAAAGTCACGGAGTTCATTAAACTAGCATACATTTTGATTTTGTAAGATTTCCGTGTGCTATATACTACATAAAAGTCATGAAATTTGTTAAACTTGCAAATTTTGGTATTTTGGAAGATTTTCGTGTGCTATATATTGCATAAAAGTCACGAAATTCGTTAAACTTACATACATTGGTATTTTTGATGATTTTCATACGCTATAATACATAAAAGTCACGAAGTTTGTTAAACTTGCAAAATTTGGTCTTTTGGAAGATTTTTCGTGTGCTACTACATAAAAGTCACGAAGTTAGTTAAACTTTCAAAATTTGGTCCTTTTGAAGATTTTCGTGTGCTATACTACATATAAGTCACGAAGTTCGTTAAACTTGCAAATTTTGGTATTTTAGAAGATTTTCGTGTGCTATAGTACATAAAAGACACGAAGTTCGTTAAACTTGCAAATTTTGGTATTTTGGAAGATTTTCGTGTTCTGTACTACATAAAAGTCACGAAGTTCGTTAAACTTGCATACATTTTTATTTTGGAAGATTTTCGTGTGCTATATATACTACATAAAGGTCACAAAATTTGTTAAACTTGCAAATTTTGGTATTTTGAAAGATTTTTGTGTGCTATATTGCGTAATAGTCACGAAGTTTGTTAAACTTACATACATTGGTATTTTTGAAGATTTTCTTATGATATCATACATAAAAGTCACGAAGTTTGTTAAACTTGCAAAATTTGGTCTTTTGGAAGATTTTTCGTGTGCTACTACATAAAAGTCACGAAGTTAGTTAAACTTTCAGAATTTGGTCCTTTTGAAGATTCTCCTTTGCTATACGACATATAAGTCACGATGTTCGTTACACTTGTAAAATTTGGTCTTTTGGAAGATTTTCGTGTGCTATACTACATAAAAGTCACGAAGTTCGTTAAACTTGCAAATTTTAATATTTTGGAAGATTTTCGTATGCTATACTACATAAAAGTCACGAAGTTCGTTAAACTTGTAAATTTTGGTAGTTTGGAAGATTTTTGTGTAATATATTACATAAAGTCACGGAGTTCGTTAAACTTGCATATATTGGTATTTTGGAAAATTTCCGTGTACTAAACTACATAAAATTCACGAAGTGCATTAAACTTGCTTACATTATTATTTTGGAAGATTTTCGTGTGCTATATACGACATAAAATTCACGAAATTTGTTAAACTGACAAATTTTGGTATTTTGGAAGATTTTCGTGTGCTATATTGCATAAAAGTCACGAAGTTTGTTAAAATTACATACATTGGTATTTTGAAAGATTTTTGTGTTCTATACTACATAAAAATTCAAGAGGTTTCTTAAACTTTCAAAATTTGGTCTTTTGGAAGATTTTCGTGTGCTATACTATATAATAGTCACGAAGTTCGTTAAACTTGTAAATTTTGGTACTTTTGAAATTTTTTGTAAGCTATACTACATAAAAGTCACGAAAAACGTTAAACTTGCATATATTGGTATTTTGGAAGATTTTTATGTTTTATACTACATAAAAGTCACGGAGTTCATTAAACTAGCATACATTTTGATTTTGTAAGATTTCCGTGTGCTATATACTACATAAAAGTCATGAAGTTTGTTAAACTTGCAAATTTTGGTATTTTGGAAGATTTTCGTGTGCTATATATTGCATAAAAGTCACGAAATTCGTTAAACTTACATACATTGGTATTTTTGATGATTTTCATACGCTATAATACATAAAAGTCACGAAGTTTGTTAAACTTGCAAAATTTGGTCTTTCGGAAGATTTTCCGTGTGCTACTACATAAAAGTCACGAAGTTAGTTAAACTTTCAAAATTTGGTCCTTTTGAAGATTTTCGTGTGCTATACTACATATAAGTCACGAAGTTCGTTAAACTTGCAAATTTTGGTATTTTGGAATATTTTCGTGTGCTATAGTACATAAAAGACACGAAGTTCGTTAAACTTGCAAATTTTGGTATTTTGGAAGATTTTCGTGTTCTGTACTACATAAAAGTACGAAGTTTGTTAAACTTGCATACATTTTTATTTTGGAAGATTTTCGTGTGCTATATACTACATAAAAGTCACGAAATTTGTTAAACTTGCAAATTTTGGTATTTTGGAAGATTTTTGTGTGCTATATTGCGTAATAGTCACGTAGTTCGTTAAACTTACATACATTGGTATTTTTGAAGATTTTTGTATGATATCATACATAAAAGTCACGAAGTTTGTTAAACTTGCAAAATTTGGTCTTTATGAAGATTTTTCGTGTGCTACTACATAAAAGTCACAAAGTATGTTAAACTTTCAGAATTTGGTCCCTTTGAAGATTCTCCTTTGCTATACGACATATAAGTCACGATGTTCGTTACACTTGTAAAATTTGGTCTTTTGGAAGATTTTCGTGTGCTATACTATATAATAGTCACGAAGTTCGTTAAACTTGTAAATTTTAATATTTTGGAAGATTTTCGTATGCTATACTACATAAAAGTCACGAAGTTCGTTAAACTAACAAATTTTGGTAGTTTGGAAGATTTTTGTGTAATATACTACATAAAAGTCACGAAAAACTTTAAACTTGCATATATTGGTATTTTGGAAGATTTTCATGTTCTATACTACGTAAAAGTCACGAAGTTCATTAAACTTGCATACATTTTTATTTTGTAAGATTTCTGTGTGCTATATATACATAAAAGTCATGAAATTTGTTAAACTTGCAAATTTTGGTATTTTGGAAGATTTTCGTGTGCTATATATTGCATAAAAGTCACGAAATTCGTTAAACTTACATACATTGGTATTTTTGATGATTTTCGTACGCTATAATACATAAAAGTCATGAAGTTTGTTAAACTTGCAAAATTTGGTCTTTTGGAAGATTTTTCGTGTGCTACTACATAAAAGTCACGAAGTTAGTTAAACTTTCAGAATTTGGTCCTTTTGAAGATTCTCCTTTGCTATACGACATATAAGTCACGATGTTCGTTACACTTGTAAAATTTGGTCTTTTGGAAGATTTTCGTGTGCTATACTACATAAAAGTCACGAAATTCGTTAAACTTGCAAATTTTAATATTTTGGAAGATTTTCGTATGCTATACTACATAAAAGTCACGAAGTTCGTTAAACTTGTAAATTTTGGTAGTTTGGAAGATTTTTGTGTAATATATTACATAAAGTCACGGAGTTCGTTAAACTTGCATATATTGGTATTTTGGAAAATTTCTGTGTACTAAACTACATAAAATTCACGAAGTGCATTAAACTTGCTTACATTATTATTTTGGAAGATTTTCGTGTGCTATATACGACATAAAATTCACGAAATTTGTTAAACTGACAAATTTTGGTATTTTGGAAGATTTTCGTGTGCTATAATGCATAAAAGTCACGAAGTTTGTTAAAATTACATACATTGGTATTTTGAAAGATTTTTGTGTTCTATACTACATAAAAATTCAAGAGGTTTCTTAAACTTTCAAAATTTGGTCTTTTGGAAGATTTTCGTGTGCTATACTATATAATAGTCACGAAGTTCGTTAAACTTGTAAATTTTTGTACTTTTGAAATTTTTTGTAAGCTATACTACATAAAAGTCACGAAAAACGTTAAACTTGCATATATTGGTATTTTGGAAGATTTTTATGTTTTATACTACATAAAAGTCACGGAGTTCATTAAACTAGCATACATTTTGATTTTGTAAGATTTCCGTGTGCTATATACTACATAAAAGTCATGAAATTTGTTAAACTTGCAAATTTTGGTATTTTGGAAGATTTTCGTGTGCTATATATTGCATAAAAGTCACGAAATTCGTTAAACTTACATACATTGGTATTTTTGATGATTTTCATACGCTATAATACATAAAAGTCACGAAGTTTGTTAAACTTGCAACATTTGGTCTTTTGGAAGATTTTTCGTGTGCTACTACATAAAAGTCACGAAGTTAGTTAAACTTTCAAAATTTGGTCCTTTTGAAGATTTTCGTGTGCTATACTACATATAAGTCACGAAGTTCGTTAAACTTGCAAATTTTGGTATTTTAGAAGATTTTCGTGTGCTATAGTACATAAAAGACACGAAGTTCGTTAAACTTGCAAATTTTGGTATTTTGGAAGATTTTCGTGTTCTGTACTACATAAAAGTCACGAAGTTCGTTAAACTTGCATACATTTTTATTTTGGAAGATTTTCGTGTGCTATATATACTACATAAAGGTCACAAAATTTGTTAAACTTGCAAATTTTGGTATTTTGAAAGATTTTTGTGTGCTATATTGCGTAATAGTCACGAAGTTTGTTAAACTTACATACATTGGTATTTTTGAAGATTTTCTTATGATATCATACATAAAAGTCACGAAGCTTGTTAAACTTGCAAAATTTGGTCTTTTGGAAGATTTTTCGTGTGCTACTACATAAAAGTCACGAAGTTAGTTAAACTTTCAGAATTTGGTCCTTTTGAAGATTCTCCTTTGCTATACGACATATAAGTCACGATGTTCGTTACACTTGTAAAATTTGGTCTTTTGGAAGATTTTCGTGTGCTATACTACATAAAAGTCACGAAATTCGTTAAACTTGCAAATTTTAATATTTTGGAAGATTTTCGTATGCTATACTACATAAAAGTCACGAAGTTCGTTAAACTTGTAAATTTTGGTAGTTTGGAAGATTTTTGTGTAATATATTACATAAAGTCACGGAGTTCGTTAAACTTGCATATATTGGTATTTTGGAAAATTTCTGTGTACTAAACTACATAAAATTCACGAAGTGCATTAAACTTGCTTACATTATTATTTTGGAAGATTTTCGTGTGCTATATACGACATAAAATTCACGAAATTTGTTAAACTGACAAATTTTGGTATTTTGGAAGATTTTCGTGTGCTATATTGCATAAAAGTCACGAAGTTTGTTAAAATTACATACATTGGTATTTTGAAAGATTTTTGTGTTCTATACTACATAAAAATTCAAGAGGTTTCTTAAACTTTCAAAATTTGGTCTTTTGGAAGATTTTCGTGTGCTATACTATATAATAGTCACGAAGTTCGTTAAACTTGTAAATTTTGGTACTTTTGAAATTTTTTGTAAGCTATACTACATAAAAGTCACGAAAAACGTTAAACTTGCATATATTGGTATTTTGGAAGATTTTTATGTTTTATACTACATAAAAGTCACGGAGTTCATTAAACTAGCATACATTTTGATTTTGTAAGATTTCCGTGTGCTATATACTACATAAAAGTCATGAAATTTGTTAAACTTGCAAATTTTGGTATTTTGGAAGATTTTCGTGTGCTATATATTGCATAAAAGTCACGAAATTCGTTAAACTTACATACATTGGTATTTTTGATGATTTTCATACGCTATAATACATAAAAGTCACGAAGTTTGTTAAACTTGCAAAATTTGGTCTTTTGGAAGATTTTTCGTGCGCTACTACATAAAAGTCACGAAGTTAGTTAAACTTTCAAAATTTGGTCCTTTTGAAGATTTTCGTGTGCTATACTACATATAAGTCACGAAGTTCGTTAAACTTGCAAATTTTGGTATTTTAGAAGATTTTCGTGTGCTATAGTACATAAAAGACACGAAGTTCGTTAAACTTGCAAATTTTGGTATTTTGGAAGATTTTCGTGTTCTGTACTACATAAAAGTCACGAAGTTCGTTAAACTTGCATACATTTTTATTTTGGAAGATTTTCGTGTGCTATATATACTACATAAAGGTCACAAAATTTGTTAAACTTGCAAATTTTGGTATTTTGAAAGATTTTTGTGTGCTATATTGCGTAATAGTCACGAAGTTTGTTAAACTTACATACATTGGTATTTTTGAAGATTTTCTTATGATATCATACATAAAAGTCACGAAGTTTGTTAAACTTGCAAAATTTGGTCTTTTGGAAGATTTTTCGTGTGCTACTACATAAAAGTCACGAAGTTAGTTAAACTTTCAGAATTTGGTCCTTTTGAAGATTCTCCTTTGCTATACGACATATAAGTCACGATGTTCGTTACACTTGTAAAATTTGGTCTTTTGGAAGATTTTCGTGTGCTATACTACATAAAAGTCACGAAATTCGTTAAACTTGCAAATTTTAATATTTTGGAAGATTTTCGTATGCTATACTACATAAAAGTCACGAAGTTCGTTAAACTTGTAAATTTTGGTAGTTTGGAAGATTTTTGTGTAATATATTACATAAAGTCACGGAGTTCGTTAAACTTGCATATATTGGTATTTTGGAAAATTTCTGTGTACTAAACTACATAAAATTCACGAAGTGCATTAAACTTGCTTACATTATTATTTTGGAAGATTTTCGTGTGCTATATACGACATAAAATTCACGAAATTTGTTAAACTGACAAATTTTGGTATTTTGGAAGATTTTCGTGTGCTATATTGCATAAAAGTCACGAAGTTTGTTAAAATTACATACATTGGTATTTTGAAAGATTTTTGTGTTCTATACTACATAAAAATTCAAGAGGTTTCTTAAACTTTCAAAATTTGGTCTTTTGGAAGATTTTCGTGTGCTATACTATATAATAGTCACGAAGTTCGTTAAACTTGTAAATTTTGGTACTTTTGAAATTTTTTGTAAGCTATACTACATAAAAGTCACGAAAAACGTTAAACTTGCATATATTGGTATTTTGGAAGATTTTTATGTTTTATACTACATAAAAGTCACGGAGTTCATTAAACTAGCATACATTTTGATTTTGTAAGATTTCCGTGTGCTATATACTACATAAAAGTCATGAAATTTGTTAAACTTGCAAATTTTGGTATTTTGGAAGATTTTCGTGTGCTATATATTGCATAAAAGTCACGAAATTCGTTAAACTTACATACATTGGTATTTTTGATGATTTTCATACGCTATAATACATAAAAGTCACGAAGTTTGTTAAACTTGCAAAATTTGGTCTTTCGGAAGATTTTCCGTGTGCTACTACATAAAAGTCACGAAGTTAGTTAAACTTTCAAAATTTGGTCCTTTTGAAGATTTTCGTGTGCTATACTACATATAAGTCACGAAGTTCGTTAAACTTGCAAATTTTGGTATTTTGGAATATTTTCGTGTGCTATAGTACATAAAAGACACGAAGTTCGTTAAACTTGCAAATTTTGGTATTTTGGAAGATTTTCGTGTTCTGTACTACATAAAAGTACGAAGTTTGTTAAACTTGCATACATTTTTATTTTGGAAGATTTTCGTGTGCTATATACTACATAAAAGTCACGAAATTTGTTAAACTTGCAAATTTTGGTATTTTGGAAGATTTTTGTGTGCTATATTGCGTAATAGTCACGTAGTTCGTTAAACTTACATACATTGGTATTTTTGAAGATTTTTGTATGATATCATACATAAAAGTCACGAAGTTTGTTAAACTTGCAAAATTTGGTCTTTATGAAGATTTTTCGTGTGCTACTACATAAAAGTCACAAAGTATGTTAAACTTTCAGAATTTGGTCCCTTTGAAGATTCTCCTTTGCTATACGACATATAAGTCACGATGTTCGTTACACTTGTAAAATTTGGTCTTTTGGAAGATTTTCGTGTGCTATACTATATAATAGTCACGAAGTTCGTTAAACTTGTAAATTTTAATATTTTGGAAGATTTTCGTATGCTATACTACATAAAAGTCACGAAGTTCGTTAAACTAACAAATTTTGGTAGTTTGGAAGATTTTTGTGTAATATACTACATAAAAGTCACGAAAAACGTTAAACTTGCATATATTGGTATTTTGGAAGATTTTCATGTTCTATACTACGTAAAAGTCACGAAGTTCATTAAACTTGCATACATTTTTATTTTGTAAGATTTCTGTGTGCTATATATACATAAAAGTCATGAAATTTGTTAAACTTGCAAATTTTGGTATTTTGGAAGATTTTCGTGTGCTATATATTGCATAAAAGTCACGAAATTCGTTAAACTTACATACATTGGTATTTTTGATGATTTTCGTACGCTATAATACATAAAAGTCATGAAGTTTGTTAAACTTGCAAAATTTGGTCTTTTGGAAGATTTTTCGTGTGCTACTACATAAAAGTCACGAAGTTAGTTAAACTTTCAAAATTTGGTCCTTTTGAAGATTTTCGTGTGCTATACTACATATAAGTCACGAAGTTCGTTAAACTTGCAAATTTTGGTATTTTAGAAGATTTTCGTGTGCTATAGTACATAAAAGACACGAAGTTCGTTTAACTTGCAAATTTTGGTATTTTGGAAGATTTTCGTGTTCTGTACTACATAAAAGTCACGAAGTTCGTTAAACTTGCATACATTTTTATTTTGGAAGATTTTCGTGTGCTATATATACTACATAAAGGTCACAAAATTTGTTAAACTTGCAAATTTTGGTATTTTGAAAGATTTTTGTGTGCTATATTGCGTAATAGTCACGAAGTTTGTTAAATAAAAGTATTTTGAAAGATTTTTGTGTGCTATATTGCGTAATAGTCACGAAGTTTGTTAAACTTACATACATTGGTATTTTTGAAGATTTTCTTATGATATCATACATAAAAGTCACGAAGTTTGTTAAACTTGCAAAATTTGGTCTTTTGGAAGATTTTTCGTGTGCTACTACATAAAAGTCACGAAGTTAGTTAAACTTTCAGAATTTGGTCCTTTTGAAGATTCTCCTTTGCTATACGACATATAAGTCACGATGTTCGTTACACTTGTAAAATTTGGTCTTTTGGAAGATTTTCGTGTGCTATACTACATAAAAGTCACGAAATTCGTTAAACTTGCAAATTTTAATATTTTGGAAGATTTTCGTATGCTATACTACATAAAAGTCACGAAGTTCGTTAAACTTGTAAATTTTGGTAGTTTGGAAGATTTTTGTGTAATATATTACATAAAGTCACGGAGTTCGTTAAACTTGCATATATTGGTATTTTGGAAAATTTCTGTGTACTAAACTACATAAAATTCACGAAGTGCATTAAACTTGCTTACATTATTATTTTGGAAGATTTTCGTGTGCTATATACGACATAAAATTCACGAAATTTGTTAAACTGACAAATTTTGGTATTTTGGAAGATTTTCGTGTGCTATATTGCATAAAAGTCACGAAGTTTGTTAAAATTACATACATTGGTATTTTGAAAGATTTTTGTGTTCTATACTACATAAAAATTCAAGAGGTTTCTTAAACTTTCAAAATTTGGTCTTTTGGAAGATTTTCGTGTGCTATACTATATAATAGTCACGAAGTTCGTTAAACTTGTAAATTTTGGTACTTTTGAAATTTTTTGTAAGCTATACTACATAAAAGTCACGAAAAACGTTAAACTTGCATATATTGGTATTTTGGAAGATTTTATGTTTTATACTACATAAAAGTCACGGAGTTCATTAAACTAGCATACATTTTGATTTTGTAAGATTTCCGTGTGCTATATACTACATAAAAGTCATGAAATTTGTTAAACTTGCAAATTTTGGTATTTTGGAAGATTTTCGTGTGCTATATATTGCATAAAAGTCACGAAATTCGTTAAACTTACATACATTGGTATTTTTGATGATTTTCATACGCTATAATACATAAAAGTCACGAAGTTTGTTAAACTTGCAAAATTTGGTCTTTTGGAAGATTTTCCGTGTGCTACTACATAAAAGTCACGAAGTTAGTTAAACTTTCAAAATTTGGTCCTTTTGAAGATTTTCGTGTGCTATACTACATATAAGTCACGAAGTTCGTTAAACTTGCAAATTTTGGTATTTTGGAATATTTTCGTGTGCTATAGTACATAAAAGACACGAAGTTCGTTAAACTTGCAAATTTTGGTATTTTGGAAGATTTTCGTGTTCTGTACTACATAAAAGTACGAAGTTTGTTAAACTTGCATACATTTTTATTTTGGAAGATTTTCGTGTGCTATATACTACATAAAAGTCACGAAATTTGTTAAACTTGCAAATTTTGGTATTTTGGAAGATTTTTGTGTGCTATATTGCGTAATAGTCACGTAGTTCGTTAAACTTACATACATTGGTATTTTTGAAGATTTTTGTATGATATCATACATAAAAGTCACGAAGTTTGTTAAACTTGCAAAATTTGGTCTTTATGAAGATTTTTCGTGTGCTACTACATAAAAGTCACAAAGTATGTTAAACTTTCAGAATTTGGTCCTTTTGAAGATTCTCCTTTGCTATACGACATATAAGTCACGATGTTCGTTACACTTGTAAAATTTGGTCTTTTGGAAGATTTTCGTGTGCTATACTATATAATAGTCACGAAGTTCGTTAAACTTGTAAATTTTAATATTTTGGAAGATTTTCGTATGCTATACTACATAAAAGTCACGAAGTTCGTTAAACTAACAAATTTTGGTAGTTTGGAAGATTTTTGTGTAATATACTACATAAAAGTCACGAAAAACGTTAAACTTGCATATATTGGTATTTTGGAAGATTTTCATGTTCTATACTACGTAAAAGTCACGAAGTTCATT